>NW_010524137.1:0-6651 GCF_000687285.1 Phaethon lepturus
CTTGAAGGTCCTTTCCAACCTAGTGATTGTGAAGTTCTTCTCTGTTTACAAGCAACAAATCTAGGAGGGCACCTTTTCCTAGTTGGCTCCTTTAGTACTTGCACCAAGAAGTTATCATCTTCAACGTACTTCAGGAATTTCCTGGACCTGTTTGCGTCTACTGTATGATATTCCCAATTGATGTCTGGGAAGTTAAAACCACCCATAAGGACAAGGGCAGTTGATCTAGAGATATCCCTTAATGCCTTATAGAATAATTCGTCAGTTTTACAGGAAAACAAAGTAAAATAGATATTTAAGTAGGGACATATTTTTACTTTGAGATTCTTGAAGTATTGCTTATATAAGTACTCTATGTAATTAGGCATTTTCACTTTTTATTGCGCAACCCTTACAATGAGCGGTAGATGTTCTTAAATTTCAAGTGCTGTCTTTTGATAATGGTGCTCTAAAAAAAATCCTCTCAATTAGAATATTAGTCCATTTAGAGCTTGGCATTTTGCATTAACTTTGATATCCTCTTCTAAGGCTGTCCTTAACTGTTGCTGAATTCTGAGCTGGCAGTTTTATGGAACCACCTATTTATAGTTTAGACTTTGCCATTGTACGTGTAAATTTGGAATTGTTTTTCTGTGTCACAAAAAAACATCTTGCATGCATCACCACTTAATTTTCTTCTCCTGCTTTACTGCTCAGCCACTATCATGAGGTATGTGTTTGCTTTTGTTGTTGTCTGGTATTATTGATAAACTTAAGTAATCTTATTCAGTCTCCTTTTTAGATCATTGAGTGTTGAGGAGTGTGAGTTCTAGCATTCAAAAAATGACTTCCTTTTGTGGAGAAGCCTGATTAATTATGCAGTTTTTCCACTTTTAAAAGAAGCCTTTTTTTGTATTGATTTTTGTTTGGACAGTTTAAGCTTTCATGCTTTGCAATCATTTGGTGATTCTTAAAAAAATAATAATAATAATAATAATTTGTACCAGATCCCCGTCTTCACATTTGAGTGCAATGAGAGGTATGTTGGACAATTCCACTGGAGGTGCATCTGTTCCTGCTAAAATCCATAGGAATCTGAACACCAGAAAGCCTTGGAAAAGTGCTGTATGCTCATAAATAGGTGTTTGATGTTATTAAACATAAACCAGAAATGTCTAAATGCAGTTTTCAGTCTGATTGTCATTAATGTTTTTTAGAGAAAGTATCTCCAAATGTCTTGTTTCAATAAGATACTTTCTAAATTGGATAGTTAGTGTTATGTTTTCCTATAGTTTATATACATCTTTGTAGGAAAAAACATACTGTTTCTTAATAACATATATAGGATCTGAAAAATATATTTTCTTGGGGACTGGAAGTTCATCCCATTTTTCATTGAATTTGTATGAAGAATCCTTCAGTGATCCTTAGTTTTAAGTAAATTTTCACCCATCCTTTAATTTTTCTTCAGCTCTTGTGGAAGCTTTATATCTAAACACTTGATTGAGAGTAGAAGTTGGACTTCTCTGAGGCAAAATATCCTGTTTCACTGAAAAGTCCAGATTTTTATCTGTTTGCTCTGAAATTTTCTAAAGGAACTTTCCTAGTCAGATTACCATAACTCAAACAAGTTCCTTGACCAGCTATTGTTATCAGATAAAAATTGATTTTTGTTTCAGAACTAGGTTCTTGAACTGATACATAATTTGAATAAAATTGAGAGAGGAAACTATTTCCTGTACTAAGCAGTCATTTTTATTAACTTGAATCTATTGCTACATAAAGTACTGGGTTTATTTTGCTTTTTAAGAACTTTGCTTACTGAGTAGGTAGGTAGTTCTGGTAGGCTGCTTAAGCTGTTAACTAGCAAAAGTATGTCTGAGACTTACTGCAGCATGTCATAAGGTGGTTTATCTTTAGAGTATGAAAGACAGACTGAAACTTTGACTGTTTCATTGTGCTCTGGACAGAGAAAATACTGGTTTAAAATGAACTTTATATTAAATTTGAGTATGAGCAGACTTAGGAAAAACTTACTGCTTAGCAACACCAAGCTGAAGTAAACTTGGTGCCAAGTCTAATGCTGACTGGAACTGGGCTACCAGATTCAACATGCAGCTGGCCATGCAGTAAATAACCAGTCTCATGTCTATAAATGAGTGGGATTCTACTAGTAAACTTAAAGGTGTTATTAATTCACTTTGTGAAAACAGTGGTAGATCATTTTGGTAGTGTATACTTTCATTCCATAGAAATAAGGGGAATGTCAGTGCTTGTAACTGGCAGAGTGATATATGGTAGGTCCTAGGAGTCAAGCTCTCTGTAGCAGAGTGGCAGCATGTTTTTGCACAGTCTCCCTGAAAACAATATCATTCATTGAGACACCTGTGTCAAGCTGGACTTCAGTGGTAAATGCCTCTTCAAATCAGGGTAAGCGCTGCTCTGTGTATCTAGAACAGAAAGTACAGAGCTGCAATGTGGAAGTAGTGAGTGGTTAAACAGTTAGAAGTTGACGCTTGCCAAATAGATCTGCATGCTGTTTACTCAGAAGCATTGCTCATCAACTCACAGTACTGTGCATTAACAATTTAATAGAAAAATCTTGGATACTCTGCCTCGTCTACCATATGCAGTCTTTTTTTTCCTTTCTAAAAGGACTTTGTAAGGGGTGAGTTTTCTTCAGTGAGCTTTCATTAGAGTGAAACTCATTGAGTTGATATTAACAGACCAGAGTTGTACCCTAACCATAGGGAGTACATGCTGCTCAGCCATATGGGTGGTGTGCACAAGTAGCAGTGACAGTAACATTCAACAGAGGTAATGTTGTTCAAAGTCCTTTGTGGCTTTTTGGTTCTTTTGCCACACACTCCCATGCCCCTCCCGAAAAAGAGAATAGCTGCAGGAGCTAACATGACTCTAAGGAGCTGAGGGAGACTTTGAAAAGGGGAATTCTTTTAAAAACAGAACAATAAGACTTTGGACATCTGCTTGTTTAATTCAATGTCCACTTGCCTTTATTGGAAGCTTTGAAGGTAATTCTCCTAATAAAATTTCTATTGTAGAAGAATAAAAAGATTTTTTTTTTCTCTGAAAACAAATAAAGCTTGAAAATATGCATTTGTTGTCTGTTTAGTGTCATCTAGGTGAATGGACTTACTGCAAAGGAATCAAAATTCTGGTGTCTTGAACTTATCTGTGTTAAATGGGAGAGGAGGAAGAAAGGTTTAATATTTAACTTCTAATATTTAAATGACAGATATATTGGTTGGTATGAACATTGGCATTAGAATATGTTGCAGTTTGGGGGGAGGGGCATAGAGAGAGGTATCAGTCTTTCTCCCCCCTGGTAATCTGAAATAACTTGTGGGGATTTATGTATTACCTTAAAATTGCTGGTTTGATTAAGCAAGTATAGCTGGGGCTGCTCAGCTGATATGTACTACTTGCCCTGATGTATGTTATGATGCTGATAATGAAACGTGTAGATGATGTAGAGAAGCCATGCTTTCAGGGGAAGGTTAGATGGGTTGCTCAAGTTATTAGTCCTTTACTGGAAATAGCAAAAGTTTCTTTAAAAATTAATCAAATAGGCTTTTTTAAGGAAAAAAACTAAGGTTGGCTATGTCTTACACATTCTATTATTTTAGCACTGATATCAGGAACTCTTAATACATATGATATTGCTTGTCATTTAACTTTACTAAATTTGCTAAGTGCACTTATTGCTGGACATTGTATATTTCCTGAAAGAAGACTTTAGAGGAAAGCCAGTGAATCGGCAGTTTTAGTTGGCTACATAAGCGTATGCTGCAGCACACCTTAATGCTGTCACTTCCAAACTGTTGAAAATTCCCTTTCAGGAAAGAAAAAAATAGTTCTTTTTCTCTCTTGGCACCCTTTTGCCACTCTTGGGTCCATGTTCCAACCACAGCAGTAAGTTGCAGCTTATTAATAATGTAGTTAGTTGAAGCTGTTTAAAGCTGGACTAAAGCTTTCTGTCAATTTTGGCCCAACACACTTGATTAATTACAAACCATGCAGATTGTTTCACTTTGACCAACCCAATCTCTCTTCGCATGTGTGTTCCAGTTATGTTTCATAACAATCACTTTGACTTTAAAAGTAGATATAATTCTCTGAAGAATACATCCTTATGGAGTGGAGGCCTGGATATCTAATTGGATATGCTTTGAGCAGGAGAGTGGTACTAGAGATCCCTTGCAACCTAAGTTATTCTGATTCTATGATAAAAATCACATTGCTTTATAGCAGTTAAATTCTTCTTTGCTCATGTCATAATATTTCCTACTTCACAGCAAAAGGATGACTTATCCCTGTATTGAAATGATCCCTTTTTTTAACAAACAGTGAAGTTTTATTGCCTCAAATTTGCTAGTTTTCGGACTTCATAAATAAAAGATCTGGTTTACCTGTCTCCTTGAAGTTTTGCTTTATTCTTGCACTGTTTGAAGGTGCAACTTCTACTTATTTCCATTCTTATTTATACCTGCCCCCAAATATGCTAAACAAGGCTAAGCAGGGAATAAAATATCAGTTTCATGTGTTGTTTAGTGGTATTAGTAGGTTTGAGGAAATCCGTTAGGTAAACATTTTGAAATGTAAAGAAAGTGCAAAGATAAGCAACAACAGCTAATTAGATTACACTTCCCATAATCTAATCAAACAACATGTAGGACTTAAGGTTTGTACAAGTATATCTAATTGATCTGGAGACTTATTGGGCTGGCTTGTTTTAATTCTTTTAAAGAGGCCATCATGGCTGCTAGACTAATGTATTTAATAGATCAAGTGTGTTAAGCCAGCAATACCAGTCATACATAACCTCTTTTTGGAGTATCCATGTGAGTAGACAGGTGATGCACATGGAGTAAACACATGTTCCATTATGTGTTTGGGCTTGGTCACATGAAAAGGAAGTCTGCAATATGTGACCTGAGGCTGCAATTAGAAGCAAAACTTGTGTGTCACCTGGCTGGAAAGGTTTTCTGCCAACCTCATTGATTTATAGAGTCTCACGATAAAATGCTTCAAGAGAGGTCTTATCTTTTAGATCCCTATGATACACAGGTAATCTGCAAAGTTTTCCTTTACTATCCTAGACTGTGGGGGAGCTTTGAATCTGGAGTGCTTTTGGATGAAAATACCATAGCTTCACCTTTCTGCCATTTTTATGGCTTTTACTTTATCATGCCTGAACTGGACTATATGCAGATCTGTCCAAATGTGAAGATCTGGCAGCAGCATATGCATTTTGTCACTGTTGTGCAGAGCAGACAGGGAACACCTTGCTTGCCTACCATCAAGTTGGAGTCTCCCTCCCCTTGCTTTAGCAATGGAGGCAAGTCAGCTTTTAATGTGTTGCAATTCAAAGCAGATGACAGCACGAATATGGCCATTCTCCTTAAGTCTTCTGCCCCATACACACACTCCAGTGTCTGCAGGCAATCAGTGTTTTGAGCAGTTCCTGAGCTCTTAATATACAGGTAGTTTTCTCATGATGAATTCTGCAGGGATATACCACTGTAAGGGAACCAGCAATGGGATTGGACTTTAGCAGTATGTAGAGGATATATGGGTCTACAAAATAATTTGTTCTGAAGACATACATATAGTATGTTTCTGCAGTTGCCTGGACTTTTAATACTACAGCATGCAGTTAAGGCACAAGTTCTTGCAGAAAGTATTCCTATGGTTTGTACAAAACACAGTGGTGCTGTAATAAAACAAGACAGTTTAGTTACTAGAAAACCGAGTTAGAATACTAAACTGTTTGTCTTATCACTAGTACACTATTCTCTAGCTCATGCTTATTGCCTGGAGGTTTTTGTGTTGGTACCTAGCACTGCACTGTCATCCTTTGTCTTGTTCAAACTTTACCTTTCTGGAAAGCAATAAGAACAAAAAAGCTGACTCAGCTTAATGCACAACCTAAGGATGGCCAACAGTATTTACAATCCTGTATAAAATGGGTGATAATGCTTATCTTCAAACTCTGGGTCGTTTTAGAACCTAAATGCTTTGGTTTGCTTCCTTCTGGTGCACTAGAAAGCAGACTTTTGTGAGCTGGGTTTTTTTCTACCAGTTCCGAGGTTTTTCTTTAAGGGTAGAATAGGTCAGCTTACTGTGCTGTGCTTGAAGTTTTTGCCTTTGTCTTGCACAGAGAGTGCTGGCTTTCAGCAAATAAAAGCAGTCCGTTTCTTTTGGCATGAATGAGTAATGATAGTGTAGGGGGTGTTTTGGTATTGGCAGATTAAGTTGAATTTAATATTTTTACTGACAAGTTTACTGATACTGTGTGTAATGTCAGATAACATTTTTAATTATTAAAGATTAGATTTCTGAAAGTTGCATTGCATAAAATAGTCCTACAAGCACCTAAGTAAGCCTGCTGTTGTGGTTTAACCCAGCAGGCAGCTAAACACCACACAGCCGTTTGCTTGCTCCCCCTCAGTGGGATGGGGGAGAGAACTGGAAGAAAAGATTAAACTCATGGGTTGAGATAAAGACAATTTAATAGGACAGAAAAGGAAGGGAAAATAATAATAACGATAAAAGAATATGCAAAGTAAGTGATACACAATGCAGTTGCTCATCACCTGCTGACCCATGCCCAGCCAGTCCCTGAGCAGTGGCTGGTGGCCCCCCGGCCAC
>NW_010524137.1:6682-14055 GCF_000687285.1 Phaethon lepturus
CCCCAGTTTTATTGTTCAGCATGATGTCATATGGTATGGAATATCCCTTTGGCCAATTTGGGTCAGCTGTCTTGTGCATCCCCAGCCTCCTTGCTGGCAGGGCAGTATGAGAAGCTGTTCAGCAACAACCAAACCATCAGTATGTTATAAACATTATTCTTATCCTAAATCCAAAACACAGCACTATACCAGCTACTAGGGAGAAAATTAACTCTATCCTAGCTGAAACCAGGACACCTGCTTAAACATGTTATGAATGGAGTAAATAACTTATTTCAAATAAATTTCACTGTTTCTAGCAAATTTTAGACTAGTATTTTTAAATTAGCCAGAAAACAATAAAAATAGAGATAAAACATATGCAAAGAAGTTAAATTTAGAAGGGTAATTGGAATAGTCAAAAGACTGGCTATCTAAAGAGTAAAACTGTATTTTCTAGAAAGTTATACTCATTCTTTGTAAACTCTGATTTCATTCACGGTTTTCTACCCACCTGGGTCATGCAAGCACTTCTCAGACAAGGCTAGATTCTGATTCTCCAGTAATTGTAACTAGCACAGCTGCAGGATCTGGTGTGGCATCAACTCAAAAACTGGTAACATGCTAAAATTAACTTTTTTTATATTTTAAGGCATAATTATAACAAATTTTAGTTTGGGTATCATTTTTTCCATGTTTTTCAGATCAACACAAGTACGTAGTTCAGGAAACTGCCATAGATTTTACATAGCTGTGTGAAGACACTAACTTGCAAATGCTCATTAATGTTACAGAACCAATTTATGTTAGGAGCAATTTTAAATGATTTTTGGAGGGAGGAAAAAGTGTAACAAAATGAAGAACAGAAAACTGCATGTACACTTATGTATAGCACAGCAGGAACAATTGGTGTTTCGCATGATACCATTTTGTTCTGGAAAAAATATGCTTTGCTTTTGCCATCCTGCTGTTTGAAATGTCTCTCTCATTCCCTCTTCTGTATTTGTTACTAAACTGTCCTTTTTACTTTTCTTCACTCTTCTGCATTGCACTCCTTTCCTTTTCCCATCTGATACAGCTTGCTACCAGCCATCAGAGAAGGATTCAGCGTTTTATTGCATGGATGCTTTTTTGTATCTATGTCACTGCTAGAAAGGCTTGCCAGGGTGATAGAAGTGCCAGCAGCTGTCACTAGAGTATGCAGCCATTGAGCAAAGCTAAACTATCCATGCTGCTTGATTTTTGTCAAATTAGCCTTACTCCCCTCAGGACAGTAGTCACTTGCTCTTAAACAGTATCTCATACTTAGAGTCGAAAAAGATGGAATAAACCAGGTTGCAACTAGGTGGAGCAAATTCAGTCCCATATAACATTACCTACAACATCCCATGTTCCATTCGGGCATGTGGCTAGTAAAACTAAGCAGACATGCTAGAGCATCGTAAATATTATGTTTAGAATTGTTACCAACTAACATTTAATTCATTTGTAGCCCATGGCAAAAGTAGTAACATCTGCTCAACAGAAAGCAAGAAGAACAATCACTGCTCGAATCATGGGCCAATCTGATACAGGACAAAAAGCCAGAATTTGTGGTAGTTTAGCAGTGATGGGAGTTGCTCCACCCATGAGTTCAGTCACTGTGCCCTCAGCACAGGAAAGACATGGACCTGTTGGAGTGGGTCCAGAGGAGGGCCACAAAAATGATCAGAGGGATGGAACACCTCTCCTATGTGGAAAGGCTGAGAGAGTTGGGGTGGTTCAGCCTGGAGAAGAGAAGGCTCCGGGGAGACCTTATTGCAGCCTTCCAGTATCTAAAGGGGGCTTATAAGAAAGATGGGGACAGACTTTTTAGCAGGGCCTGTTGCAATAGGACAAGGCGTAATGGTTTCAAACTAAAAGAGGGCAGATTTAGACTAGACATAAGGAAGAAATTTTTCACAATGATGGTGGTGAAACACTGGAACAGGTTGCCCAGAGAGGTGGTAGATGCCCCATCCCTGGAAACATTCAAGGTCAGGTTGGATGGGGCTCTGAGCAACCTGATCTAGTTGAAGATGTCCCTGCTCATTGCAGGGTGGTTGGACTAGATGACCTTTAAAGGTCCCTTCCAACCCAAACTATTCTATGATTCTATGAATTAAACTGTCAAGGAAAACTCTAAATATAGTGGGAGTAACGGGTGTAGCAGAGAAATGTCCCTTAGCCCAAACCCAACTTTGGCTACCCAGGGAAAAGAGGATGACAGCTGTGGAGGTGTCCCTGAGCCCTTACAAGGGAAATATATTAGGATTCGACATAGTAGTGGGCAGATAATGGTATCTACCCAATGGCAGGATGTGGAGTTTTGGAAGCAGAGAGACAGGCACTGTCTGTGTCAGGACTCTGCAGGCTGCTCCTGCGCTACCACAATCTAAAGTAACCTGTGTTTCTCAGTATCCACTACCAACTGCTGAAAAATGGGGCATTTCTGAAGTGATTGACGACCTCGAGAAGAGATAGATTATGTCATACACATTCCCCTTACAATTCCCCAGTTTGGCCGGTCCATAAGCCTGATGGGCGATGGTGTTTAACAATTGACTATAGGAAATTGTAATACTCCACCCCTGACTGCTGCCATCCTGAGTATAACCTCCATAGTGACAGCGATACAGGCTGCCGCCCACCCCTGGATGGCCACCCTAGATGTTAAGGATATGTTTTTTATGGTTCCCCTGAGGGAAGAGGACAAACTACGGTTTGCCTTTACTTGGGAAGGGACGCGATACACCTTTAATAGACTCCTGCAAGGATATAAACACTCCCTCACCATTGCCCACAATGCCTTAGCCAAGCTCCTTGATACTGTGGAGATGCTATCAGGTGTCCATATCTACCAATATATAGATGATATCCTGGTTGGTGGAGATAACAAAGACCAGGTGGAGCAAGTAGCTGGAGCCATCTGGGACCTGTTAACTAAGAATGGGCTAGATATTCCACCCTCCAAATGTCAGGGTCCCGGACAAGAAATTAAATTCCTAGGAGCCTGGTGGATAGCAGGAGCTGTTGCGGTACCTGACAATATCCTATCAGCCACTGAGAAAGGACAAATTTTGGGTGACAAGGTAGAACTACAACAGTTGCTAGGTACATTGGATTATTGGAGGAAGCATATACCAGGGTTTTCAGTGATTGCCTGCCCTCTATATGACTGACTTTTTGAAAGAACATAGAATGGGATTGGACTCAGCACCATACAGAAGCCCTTAACATATTGAAGAACAAACTCAAAGCCTATCAGAGACTAGGCCCGCTACACCCACAGGATCTGTTAAGGGTTGAATGGGGATTTGTCACCCATGCTTCGTACTGTGGTGTGTTTCAAAAGGGACCGCAGGGACCAGCTAAGCCTTTATTATTCTCCTCCACTTTGTTCAAAGAAACCAAGCAATGGTACTCAGACTGGGAAAAGGGTGTCCTCTCCCTCACTAGAGTGGTTAAAGAGGCATTCTCCACCTGACTCTCCATGCGTTCTCCGCATGACTACGTATGTCACAAGATGTTATAGTACAGAGTCCTTTTCCCCTTTGAATTCCGATCCTTAATGGATCACCCCCTCCCGAAGGAGTAGCCCAAAAGGCCACAGTTTGGAAATGGTACACATATTTAGAAGGAATTAGCCAATTACTTCCATTGAAAGAAGGCCCAACCAAGGTCTCTAAATTGCAAAAGCCTGTAAACCCAGAACTAGCCTTGCTAGGCCAACCCTGTAAGTCCTCTCCAATTAAAGAAACGACTGAGTTCGTGGCAAACTCAGACATGCAAGGGGTATGGTTCACTGAGGCATACGCCCATCGTGTAGGATCAAGGTGGCAATATAAGGCAGTAACATTGGAAATTGGTACCAGGACAGTCGAGGAAGAGGGGGAAGGTAGCGTGCAAGTAGGAGAACTGCAAGCTCTTTTATTGGCCATGGAAAACAGTGCTACCATCATTTACACCGATTCCTATGTGACCTACAAAGGCATGACAGAATGGATATGTTAATGGGAATCTACTAATTGGGAAATAGGTCCCACAAAGGTATGGAGAACAGAGGATTGGCAACGCCTCCTGACAGTCGGAAGGTCCTGGCCTTTAAGAGTAAGATGGGTAAAGGGTCACATGCGGGACAGAACCCCCGCCACAAAATGGTACCAATGAGTAGACCACTTAGCCCAGATCAGGATGGTCGCTAGTGAAAAGGAAGATTGGGATTGATTAGCTGAATGGTTGCACATTAAGCAAGGCTACTCAGGGAAAGCAGATCTCTACTATGAACGTCAATCTAGAGGCTGGCCAGTGTCTATGAAAACCTGTGAGACAATTCTCACAGCTTGCCCACAGTGTCAGATAAGGCTTAAAGCCAACCATCCAAATCAAACCCCTGCTCAGCACATTAAACAAGGCAAGGTTCTCTGGAGCACCTGGCAAATTTATTATGTCGGGCCCTTAAGGCCATCCCATGGGAAGAGATATATTTTGATAGTAGTAGAAGTAGTATTGGGACTGTCAACAGCCACGACTGTTAGTACCGCCACCGGAGATCAAACAGTCAAGTCTTTGCAAGAATGGTTCAGTGTTCTGCCTATGCCTGAATGTATCCAGAGTGATAATGGGTCACATTTCACAGCTACAGTAGTGCAAGTTTGGGCATGAGGAGAAGGTATCAAAAGGGTATTTCATACACCATATTATCCTCAGGCCAACTGTATAGTGGAACGGACTAATGGTCTAATTAAGAGACATGCTGATGTCCCATGCCACAATTGGGACCTACAATTACCACAAGCGATCTTCACCATTAACAGCTGCTGGGGAAATTATGGGAACCCAAAGATTCGAGCATTTTGTCCTATGGGGCCGCTAACGGGTGAAACCCCCATACCTGAGGATCAAAAGGACCAGTTCCCATTGAGAACGTATGTGGGCCAGCCCATCATGGTAAAACTACCCTCTGTTGGTACTGTGCCCATGACCCTGGCAAAACCCAGAGGCTTATATGCCTGGGAAGCCCTAGACAGGAGCAGGAAAACCCAGCACATTAGTGCCCAGTGGATAATCCCCGACTTTTAAGGCCCGGCCCAAAGCCCAAGGCCCAGTTCCATGTTCTCTTACAGGACAATGAAGAGGCAAATCATCTTGATACTCTTGCTGACAGCAGCGATAGCAACTGACTTGGACAACACGAACCTAGACAGAAACGTAGTGGTGAAAATGATAACAGGATTTGCCTGAATGGTAAACTTAACCTCGATAACGGCTTGCCTGCCCATCCCTAAATCAGCAGAAGACACCTTGCCAATCTTTGTACAGTATGTCAATATATCACTAGCCCTTGAGCTCACGTGTGAGCAATACAGCAATTACAGCTGGACCTGGGAGGGGACTGGAGAAGACGGAGATTACCTCCATGTCATCTATAGTTGGCCACTTGGCACAGTAAATGCTAGCTCAGTGTGGAGAGCAAAGTGTAATTATACTTACCTACCCATCGATGAAACCATGGGGTGGAGCCCAAATAGTACTGTACCATGCTTTAGTGTTCCGTGGGGAATTACTGAATATAGTTCTCAATGGAATACTGATGATCACTCCCTACAATATACAAGACCATTAAATGCCTCGTGGTGCATCAGGCATCCTGAAAGGGATAGAAACGATTGTCCCAGCATGTGCAACCACAACACAAGTGTCTGCCCCCTCAGTTGCACATGGGCTGGAAGAAACAAGTGGGTCAGTTGGGATGGATGAAAAAATAGGATGTCCCTGGTGGGAAAATCTCTGCTCTGGAACTGCCAGGTGGAGATCGGATGCAAAGGCATAGACAAAATACCATTGTTATGGCTATACCTCCCTGTCCAATGAGCTTTAACACAGGGCTGCCTATGTAGCAACACCAGCTACTCATGGCCCTCTGCCCTGAACTATAGGAGAATGCATGGCTGCCACTGCCTCCTTCTTGAAGCCAGGCCAGGGTCATGTCGAACATCCACCGTACCTGCACCTCCTAACCTAGTATGGGCATGTTCTGATGGCCATTTATATTCCCAATTGCATCCAACTATCCCTGGAATAGCCTGTACACTGGCCATGCTCTCCCTTTGACCTATTTATCAGAAAGGACCCATGCCTCACAAGTGGTGGGATCGTAGGCCAAGAGGTTAAGAAGGATGGCGGGAACCCCCAACACGAATAGGATGGTGCCTAGAATCCCTGTTCGGAATGGGAGTTACTCCAGTCCGAAATCGACAAGCCATTCTAGAATTAGGTCTGCAAGTGTCAATCTTTCTTAGCCAATGCTATGTCAGGTAGCTTTGAGCCTCTTAAAAAACCAATTACAACACACCAGCAAGATGACTGCACAGAACCGAGCTGTATTAGATCTGATGCTATTGAAGGAAAAAGGCGTATGTGGAATTCTAAACATGTCTGTGGGTGAATGTCGCATCCACATTCCAAACGTATCTACATTGCTTCAGAACCAGATCAACAAGATGAAGAAAGTGGCAAAAGACTCAGAGGCGATTATTGCGGCGCTGGGAACGAACTGGTTGGGGAAGGTTTTTGATATGTTTGGGTTTTCTCTATCCAGTTGGTTAACTAGCCTACTTCAATCTTTAATAATAATTGTAGTTATAGTTATTATAATCTGTTTCACAATAAGTTGTGTTAAGTGTACAATGGTAAGATCTATATTAACTGTAGAGTATACTCCCTTGAAACCCATTCAAATGATAGATGTTCCACTACAACCCTAGAATGACTGAAAGATGATGACCTACAGTGAGCATTGACACTTACTGAGACTGCACTGCCTTTCAGTCTTGGAGGCAAGATGTGACTGCACCACCACTGCAAGGAGACGAGTCGAATTATGACCGTGGTCACGGGGTGGATTGTGTGGCAGGTACACCTGCCCCTAGGCTAAGCGATGGCATCACTGTTGCCACCCAAAAACCGGAGTCTCCAACCCATGAGAACATGACCATATACAGGTCAGATTCAACTAGGGTATAATATATTTTTTTTTTTCAGTGAAGCCACCGAGGCAAAGGGCTCCAGAGCACGTCGGGGGCCCCTTCCTAAAGCAGCAAAACCGCGAAGGCTAAAAGAGCAGGGAGAGAGAGGGTGCCCCAGCCCCCCCGCCAGAGCGAGCTCCTGATGAGCAGCAGCTCCGACTCAGCATGGGCGGGGACAAGAGCCGCGGCGGGCAAACCACCTCCTGACGCAAGAGCAGTCCCCAGGGAGCGCGAGCGACTAGGACCACAGCGAACAGGGCGTGGTGCGGCAGTTTGCGCGGCGGTTGCGCAGGGAAGGTGTGCGGGCAGGGCGTAGTCCCTCGAATACTGTGTTCAGTTTTGGGCCCC
>NW_010524138.1:0-8979 GCF_000687285.1 Phaethon lepturus
TTGTGAGGTCAGTTGAAAAGAGTTTTTGACCATCAAAACATTAAAAGAAATTAAAAAAAAAAAAGTATTTCCAAGGCAAACTACAATACATATGAAATTTAGATCTACAGTAGTTTTTGTAACTTCATAAAATTATAAATAATACTTTTAACAGCAATATTGTTACAGAAATTCAGATTTGGTTTAGCTTTGATGTGCCCGGTGAAAGAAGAATAATTTATTTATTTATTAGAAGCCCTCCAAAAAAGGCAAAGGCACAATTAAAAACCTTTCTTCACACCTTACCTCAAAAGACATTTCTTCTGTGAAAGGAATTTAATTAAATCAGAATTCAACTGGCCGACTTTACACATACAGTCACCTATGGATGCAATACCACCACTAATGGAAGGCAGATAGTTCAGTCTTGCAGTCCAGTACCTTGTGCTTTCTTTACTGCTCTTTGTTCAGAAGAAACAGCATACTTTTCAACATTAAGATGATAATACAGGACTACTTTTATTTAGATAGGTCAGAAATGTTTTGGAGATCGCTTTGCAGAGATTCTATACAGTATAGAAAAACAACATTCACTGCTTCCACACTGGAAACTGAAGAGGAAGTTGCAGTAGTTCCAATTTTAGCTAGTGCTGAATTCAGCAGAATTCACTAATGTATGCACTAACATCACTTATAATTCAAAATCCAAATGGAGTTTGGTCATACCATACAGATAAGGCTATTATATTTGCAAAGCATATTCTTTAAACTCTACCAAGTGCCACAATCCAATTTTGCACTTGTATCCCTAATGCATTTTCAATATATAAAGATACACTGACAACAATTTGAGACTTTTATCTTTCAGCATTTAAAAACCATGCTCAAAATCTAAAAACTCCCTTCCCTTTTCCTTGTTTTTTCTTCAGGAAGAGAGTGTTATTCAGAAACTAAAACATAAAAGACCAAAAAAAGACAACAGTATCACAAAAATGTTTTCAAAATACCCATTACCTTCTTTAAAACTATTACATCAAATCTCTAAAGTTCTAAGTGTAACAACATACACAATCCATTAAAGACCTTGTACAGAACCTGCCTAGTTCACTTAAGCCTCTTTATGCTTAGACACTTAATTTCATAATTTCATATGCAAACAATTGATTAAATAATTTTAATTAGTTAACAGCTTATGAACCATATGAACATTACCTAAAATGTTTCATGACATTTTAGAAGGAAAATCCATGTCTTAAAAAGCAATAAATTCAAGTATTTAAAAAAAACAACTACAGGAAAAAAAGGGGGTACAGAAGGAATTCACTGACCTCATCAGATATTTGCTGCGCAAGACGTATTGCTACATTTCTTAGCATGCATTCTGAAGTTGGATTAGGAATGTTTTGTAGGGCATTTTGTAGCACCACTGCCTGGTCATGCGTAGCTTGGTTTATCTGGAAGAAAGTATTTCTTATACTTATTTTTACATGGAAAAAAGCAAGTAAGAAGATACGAAAATCTAAAGTTACTTGGATCAGTTTGGTAGAAGTAGGTGAGATCTTGGAAGGAAAACTCCTTACAGGAACTAGAAACACCAAGAAAAACAAGCCCCCTCATTTTCAAATAGATACTATCACACCTGAAGACACTGTATGCTACAGTGTACAATCACAGAGTACAAATAGTTAAGAAGAGAGGCATTTGCTCAAGACTACATTTTTACTGATCAGATTT
This sequence comes from Phaethon lepturus, assembly GCF_000687285.1. NCBI lineage: Eukaryota > Metazoa > Chordata > Aves > Phaethontiformes > Phaethontidae > Phaethon > Phaethon lepturus. Next base: position 1,714 of record NW_010524138.1, read on the forward strand.
TTTCAAGTTAACAGATTGTTCAGAATTACAATGCCTCCGTCCCTTTCTGTTGATGTAGAAAAGAAATGGCTTGCTAAAACAATGGGCCTCCCTCTGGATTAGCTAACAGTGTCCAAACAGAATGTGGTTGCAGTGTTCACTGCAGTTAAACACATTTTAAACATTTGAGTTAGAGCACTATTGAAGAATTGTGTTCTGAATTACCCCTCCTGTTCTTTATCCTACTTCCACAACAGAAACAGCAGCAAGACAAGTTTTTATCCTTTCTGTATTGGTTTTAGCATAGAGTTTCTTCTCATTGGGCTGACAGGGCTTCATAGTTTTGACAGTTCAAATCTGAAATGGTCAATTCCTTCTCATAGACAAACTTGCTTGAAAAGACTGTGTGCTGTGGTTACAAGTTAAAACTTCCTGTATGAAAGAGTTTCTTAATTTTCTAGTACCATTTCATCCAAAAACCCTGTCTCAAAAGCTGCTCAAAAGACACACTGTGAAGTTGTTCTGTAACACCTGGTGCTGGTCATATAGTGAAGCTTTGTCAGCTTCACTAAGACACTTCATTTGGGGAGCAAAACTGCAGAACTCCCACTGAAGACTAATAGAGCTTACACAATCAATTAGCTATCAAAAGGGGGCTGTAAATGATCAAACACAACATATATACGGGGGAAAAGATCAGTATCTATGTACCAGAATACATAGTGTTTAACAACACTATTGAATCAACCTTCTATGAAAGCAAGGAAGAAAATAAAAATTTAAAAGGTCCTAGTGACAGCAGCAGACAGTTAACTAGAAGACTGCAGACACACAATCTTGGTTACCTCATTCTCTTAAGTACTGATGCAAAGCCAAGACAAAGAAAATTATGCTTTAGATAAAATAGATGGAAGGTATTTATAAATCTCCATCACAAGGTGTAAGCTTACAGGTGCTGCAGCAATAAAAAGTATCAAGACCAAAGCCCTTCAAACATGATGATGATGACAGCAAGAATAACCGTGGGTTTTTCCAACAAATCAGTTAATAGTAAAGTTAGATGTTTACAACACCAAATGGTGAATGTTAGCAGTCATGGACAAACATTACTACCTCCTAAGTGGTCAGCATAAATCTGTTTCAAACAGTATTTCAAGACTGTTGTTTCAAACAGTGCTTCACGACTCAACCGATGTTCTCCCAGTTCCAAACTGCCTTTTGAGTAATCTTCATAAGAAAATAGGACAGTAAAATTTACTCATTGTAAACAGATGAAGGATAGGGTAGCAAACATGTTTGCTTTAATATGTTTCTATTATATTCTAACATGAGACATGAAACGGGATCTTTGATTTCCTTGAAAAAGAATGAATTGACTATGTTCCAACAGATGCAGCTAACCAAAACAGGTATTGATTTTTGAGACTTAAAGGGGAATGTATTTCTCTGCTTCAGAGATGGATCTTAGTAAATATTCTGGAAGGAAGTGCTCTGAAGTGGGGCCCTCCATGTATTTTTAAGTATAGGTTGACAGCTCAAGCAACTACTGGGGACAGAACCTCACAGGAAAAAAAAAAAAGCTGGAATACTTGGAAACAAATGTCCAAGAAGGACATCAGCAAATTTTAATTTTTGGTCTCTATGCTGTACGCCTACTGTAAGAGGACAGAAATAGAATCTTGACCCACAACGTACTTGTCCAGATACAGAAAAACTAACTAGCCATATTAAACATGCATAAAATCTACTACTATATACAGTTCAGAACACCCATGTTACACTTTCCCTTTCCAACTCTGAGAAATGTTAGGGTAGGATACCTTTCAACTATCAACACTTTGCAATGTATCTAGCTGTTCTCTGCAAGAATCTTCTAGAAGCAATGGACAGAATTAGGAAACTAGCAAGTCAAAGACTTTTGTGAAGAAGTAGTGCTGGCATGACTCAACGTCAGTTCTGTTGTTTTATGCTCTAATCATAAATAGGAGATACAAAAAATTCGGAGGCACACACTTCAATAGACTCAACAGCTCAAAAGAATCAGTATTCACATTTATGGGATAGAGGTACTTGAAAATGGTAAGTTACCTCTACTGACAATCATACAAACCATTGAAAAATCATAGAGAGAGCAAGTGGATTGCACACCTAACTTTTCTGCAGTTGGAACGAAATAGGATTTGTTTAGTAAGTTAATCTCTCTTTCAGAATTGTCACACAACGTTATCTGAAAGTACTGCGAGTTCTTGACATGCAACTCACTCAAAGAGATTGTCAATGGAGAGTAGATTGATGTTGCTGCAGACAATACAAAAACCAGAGTACATTGCTATTTGCAGCAAAGAAGATTTATATTACCGGTGAAATTGTACTTGTGCCTTCCACAACTGGTTGACAAGCTTCTGCCACAGCTCGAACATGGCCATATCCAATTGCTGTTAGCAATAATTTGGCTATTTTCAGAGCATTAAGGTAGGCACCCCTTCGAGTTTCCATATCTGCATTTGGCAGGAAGTTATTTCTAGTCAGCATGCTCAATACAAGAGGCAAACCACCACTTTTTAAGAAGTTGTATTGGAAGTCACTGGCATCTTCTCCCAGAGGTGCACTGGCCGGCATTAACAAGGCATAGACTACCTGTAGAACAAAATATAGAGTTAGCTAGCAGAAATGCACTAGCTTGAATATAGATGATTGAACATGAGACTATGCTGGAATACTACTTAAGCAATGCTTTCACAGCATTGGCCATACACCAGTTCATTCCAACAAACTGATAAGTATATTCAACTGTTAATTTCAAACCAGAATTTGGTCTTAGGCTTCCATAAATGTTACAGAAAGGATTGCCAAAGAGAGAGTTGAACATTTTTGGAGAACAGGCAAAGCATCACAAACCTCTGTTAGATATAGCACTTGTGAGGCAGAAGGACCAAAGAATAAAGAATCAAGGGATGGACTAAGGCTGCTTTCCCCAAGCTTTGCATGATCTAAACAAATAGCTCTTAGTTTCTCAACCGTGGTGTTATCTGCAATAAAAACACAACGTATAACCACTTTGTAACAAAAGTACTCCAGAACAAGCCAGTAGTATTTACAATTACAAATCTGAAAAATCTTATGTGTATCAGAAAAGTTGCAAAAAATGTAAGTGACAGACAAGATCAGACTACGAAGTGTTCTGCAGTGATTATTTCTGTCCATACAAAAGTGATCTTGTTAAAGCAGTGCTACAAAACCACTTCAAAATACAACATTTCTGCACGTTTTCACTGCACTGAACTGCTCTGTGGCACGGAACCCCCACTACCAACAGGAAACCATGCAACTTCATATGACAGACGAGAAATAATTATTTGGGAAATGCGTTTACAATCCTAAGTAGTATAACAGTCATGAATTACAGTATCAATAAATTACCACAAAGTGGAAAATACTCCCCTATCTCCATTTTTGTATAACAGATGAGAAATTATTATGCAGGATATTACAAGATAGAACAGGATAAAATTGAGTTTTACCTGGTGGCATGAGCTTCATAAGAACACGTGCTCCATCTCTAAGCGGTGGCATATTTAGGCTACTGCCCAAATCTGCAACTTGCCAAAGAAAAGAGATGTATCGAGGATGCAGTGACATGATCTTAAAATAAGCAAATGGAAAATCCCACAAAAATTGTTAGTTCAACACAAAGTATAGGGGAAAAAAATGCTTTTAAATTGTTCATTTCTGAATATGCTTACCACTCCTGGCAAACAGCTTTCAACTTCTGGATTTGGACCATCACTGTAGTGATTGCCATGGTTGCCCGGAGAACCAGTTGAAGAGTCAGAAGAACTATCTGGACTTGAGGGCATATTAGAATTTATCTGTGTAAGCTTAGCTGTAATCAGCTGAAAAACACAACCGTAAGTTTTAATACTATGCAAAAATGAAGACTCTTTACTAAATAAACATCTAATATAATGTTAATGGCATAATACAAGGAGGAGGAATGGAACTATTTCATATGAATAAGTGATCTCACGCATGGTATTTTTCAAGCATTTACAAAAGGGAAGTGACATCTGAATTGACATTAATCAACCTGCAACACTTACCGTTTTATCTTTGAGATTCAACTGCCCAATTAATTTTCTATCATCTGCAGGGTCCACCAGCTCACCACCAATGAACAGTTCTACTTTTGTGTGCGCACTATTGGCTTTAATACGATTGAGAATACAACGCCGTACTTGGCCAATTGTGTCGTTTGTATGAGACCAAATATCCAGATCTTCCACCTGTCGGCCTTGGTTTGGAAAACGAACTACCAGTGTGATATGTTTACCACGGAAAGCTCTGAAAACAAACAAACAAGATAAAGTTATTTTTTCCCCACGTATAAATTACTTTTCCTGCTGTATTTTGCACTGGAGGTATTTCAACATCAAATCTTTACATACAGTCATATAATCTAGCGTGAGATTTTGTGAAAGCCCCAGAAGTTATACAAATGTAACATACACAGAAACCTTCAAGAAGCCACACTCCACACAAGTGCATTAAACATACTTTACAGTCAGGTCAAGAATAGTGACAGAATTTTTACAAGTCTCTTATGAAGTTTTGTATCTTTTCTCTTGTAGTTTCCTGATCAAAATGTGCAAATAAAACTCAGACTGGCTTTATTTTTTTTGCTCTTTTAGCACAACTCCTCAGTTTTTAATACAGCAAGATCAGAAAAAGCCATCAGGTCACCAAGTCTTAATGCCTTCTGCCAAAAGCTGTTAGAAGTTTTGTATTAGAATCCCCATTTTAAAAATCAGAATACTTTGAAAAGAAGAAATGTTTTCACACTAGCAGTGATCAGACTTTGCACAATGGCAGGGAACTCATTAGGAAAGATGTGCCCAGATAAGCACAACAAACGAGAGCAAAAATTCCTCATAAAAACTCCTTGCTACCAAGACCTGTCAAAAAGTTAGTCTCATCAAATAAGCAGCCCATATAAAAAAGATGCAACTGCAATAGACAAGAAAATTTAGGACTAATTAATATATGCAATAAAAATGCTGTAGGAACACTGCAAATTACTGACACATCATGAAGAAACAGCATTCTATCTCTTCAACTGTCTTGACAAAAAAGGGCATTTAAAATAAGGGGACAAAAAACCCCACCATGTCTGAAAATATGTTAGCTGCATCATAAATCCATAGCAATCTCAGTGTATTCCTTATGTATTTTTGAGACTTGCTTCCCACAGAAAGCAGCTACTAACACTGGAACACGTAAACAGTTCTCTGTTCTGCCTTCCTCTCTCAGGAAATAAAGTATTTTGTTTGTACAAATACCTACACAACATTGGCTTTAAGTGTTTCCTTCTTCTTTGTACCAAAGACAGAGTTAAAGAAGGAGCAGCTAGGATTTAAGCAAAGTTTTTAATCTAGGACAAGTATAAGAAGAGTGAAGGTATACAGAAAATATACTTCAAAGTGCTGTTCCTGTCTTCCCCTTTTTATGAGGAACTTACACAGGATATTGAACTTAGAGATAATCCTAAATTTAAGCTTGCAAAGGAAGATTAGCATCTCTGTGAACAACTCTGGAAGATGAAGTTATACATTAACAACATGTTTTTTGTATGACAGACTATAAAAAACAAGCTTTGTCCATGCTAACTCAAAGATTGGTATTGTTTTTAAATAAGTACTTGAAAAAAAGAAATACATCCAAAACAATCGAGCCACAAGGTACATTGTGCTATTTATAGAACAAAACACCAGAAACAAGTTCATTTGCAGGTCTGCTGAGCCTTTCATATATGCCTGTATTTGCCTGATGTTTCAAAAAAAGTTTTTTTACTACAGATCACAGTTTCATGCATTAGTGAAGTAAATGGAATTTTGAAATTCTATAAATTTCAAAATTTAAATAGTTTCTATTCACTGAATAGAAACACTTTAGAACGTAAAAATCAAAGATTTTAATAAGATTTTAGTTAACAGAAATAAAAATCATAGTAGTGCATTTTCATACATACCTTGACATAGGTAGAATAGTTCTCTCTTCGTGGTAATCACTGTCACATTCATTTATATACTCTCTTAAAACAGTCAACACTCTCACCATTCGTATTGCTTCTTGTCTTGCACAATTGATACTGTCTTTATCTCCATCCAACACACATAACGTATCATAGGAGGCTTTCAGACGATCAAAACAGGACTGAATGAAGTCTTCATGAATCACTACCTAATTACATTAAAAAATTGGTGCAATTACAAGAAATATTAAAAACCATCTTTTCATCAGTGCTAGAATAAAACAAAAAAATAACCCAACCAGTAAGTAACTCTGTAAAGCTGTTTTATTCCACTTTAGAATAAACTCCCATTGATGAATAGCTCTAATTTAGTGTGCACTTCAAGAATCAGCAGTAGCTGCCACCTGTACAGTACAAACTTGCACTTAAATAGAAAAAGAGAAAGTTTGCATAGAGTACACTAATTTAGACTTTCTCTTATTCATTTCCTCAGACTAAGTTAAAGAATCTCTATCTGACAATCTGGTACTGGTTAACTTACTTTACGCTAAGAGTGAACACAAATCATTTATAGACCACCAGAACAACTACCCCCGCCCTCCCAAAATCATATAACCCAGTTCCAGATACACTCTTTTCCTGCATAAACTCAGAAAGGGATTTTGAGCTAGGTTCAATACAGTGGCAGCTGCAGCAAACCTCCTTCTTCTGCCTGATATCTACATCTCCTTGCTCCTGAGCCTACACTGACATCTATAACCTATTGTATCACTGTAAAAAAGTTTGCACTGTCTCCAGGTAGTAGTCTGCAATGGAACGGTCATAGCTATGGCAGTAAAGCACAGTCCAGTAGTCACTTTTCTTAGAGGTAGCTCAGGAGTTACCAGCACACCGAAACAAAATACTTGTGTGCATGTTAAGTAAATCCAACACTTCCTGAAAGTGTCAGATCTAACCATGTGCAGATGGACAGATCTATGCATGCTTAGTAAACCCAGACCTATAGCAAGGAAGATGCATACATCCTGTCTGCCACTAGAGTAAGATATAGCTTGAATGGCTGTAAATGCACTACCTAGAGCAGCTGTGCTGTACCCAGCAGAGTGGGAGCTCTGAAGACTGTAAGCATGTTTCTGAGGACAAGTATGAGAATTGGAGTTTTAAGAAACACAGCTGGCAGGCTACCAACTGGAGGTTGTCTGGAGGACAATACTCCCCCCCCCCCCCCCCTTTTTCGGAAACCAACACACCACCCTCTT
>NW_010524138.1:9010-23406 GCF_000687285.1 Phaethon lepturus
TTTTTGTGAAATCCCAACAGTTCACTTCCTCTGACCTTTCAGAAACTCATTATCTCTTCTGTCTACTGAAATGCAGCTCCCAGCAAATATTAATGTAGAGAGATAATAATCTGATTTGCTAGAGCTCAGCTTGACCATTACACAGAAACTCTGTGACCCTTTGTAAGGGACATGACATAAAAAAATGATTAAAAAAACACTCAATAGACCCATCCAGCGAAGATACTAGTACAAGTACCACAACTGGAAGTTCAACAAAAGGCTTAGCTAAGCATATGATATGAACTGTTTTCTGAGTAAAAAGAGCAAATAAGACAGATCAATTTAACATAAATTTATCAGATTTCGGTCTGCGAAGATCAGAAAAAACCTCTTAATTCTGGATCTGACTAGAATCTGATGGCTGGACTCAGGAGTATACTCTCCAAAACATGAAAACTATTATCTGTTTTCAAAGCTGTCAAATATAACAATATCACCAATTTGAATTTTATCACTGTTTTTCTATCTTATTATATTCCAGTTTTCTTGTTGCTTCGTGTTTTTTTTTGTTTTACCTGATTAACTTGTAACCTTGGGCCAAGATTAGTATAGATCTCTTTAAGAAGATCTATTGCTCTGTTTGCGATGTCGTCACTTCCCTGAATCACAACCTAGCATAATAAAAAAATCGTTAGAACATCTTAAAGCTTTCTGGTATAAAAGTTAAAAACAAAAAGGACTACATCAGTATCTTGACACAACTGTATGTCTACTTATTTTATGAAATGAAAGTGACTAAAATGCTTAGTTATAAAATACAAACAATACAACTTACATTAAAGTTAATTACATAAGAGTCAAAATTAAGAATTAACTAGTTTAAAGGCGTTCAGAGTTAGCAAAAAAAGCCGATGCTTTATGAACAGAATAAAAAGTAGTGTTTATATATTCATCTTCACATTACATTTCCATTTTCACTAGTTTCAGAGAATAAGACAACTATTTTTTCACATGCTTGAACAATCTACATAATCAAAAGATTTAAAACCAGAACTTTAAGTATTTGAATGGCTGTGAGTGGGTGTATGGGGGACAGGCAAATGAGTTCTGTTTGTAACCTGATGATCTAAATTTTAATTACTAGCCACCAGGTCTGAAAGCAGCCCTTACAGTCAACCCCTGCAGGATACTGAGCTGAAGCTTCATGAGTTGTGTCATGCTGCCAAACAGCACAGCAGATCCCAGTAAGGTGATTCCCACAACTAAAACACGCCAGCATTACGTGGGCACTTTGTATACAAAAACGGTGTGAAAACTTGTTTGTATAAAAATTGTGATCTACTTTGGTTTTAGCTATTATCACCGTGAGTGAAATACCTAACCCTTCAACAAGCCACAACCAAAATTACTGAAGCCTGCTGCTTTATATACATTTTACAAAACACAACCACGACAATCATGCCACAGTGCGCTACTGTGGGTTCTAATGCAGTTCTTGAAAATTAGAAATACACTGAAAAAATTAAGTATCAAATTAGATACTCATTTTTTCACCAACAGATTTGGCAAGCTTCAGAAAGCTACAAACTTCCTACTGAAAAGCTATAACCATGCTTAGGCAAAAGGCTGTGGATGGAAGAGAAAGAATCAGACCAGTGATCACTTGGTCTAATCTAGAATCATTCCGGTTTACCATATGAGAATGAATGACATGGACTAGCTTAAGAAGAGCACAAAACGAAGTTTTGTGTGTGTGTGAGAAGACAAACCTACAGATAATTCATCTGAAACAACCCCTTCTTCAACAGTATAGGCAAATTTTTAATCTCATGTGCATACACAAATATACTTGATGTTTCAAATAACTTTCCATTAAACATCAGTCTGCAAAATTACCAACTTGCATACTTGCTGTGAAGACAGTAGAGTCAATATCCATGCATTTAGTTTGAGAAAGTAGATTTTTGTAATTTCAGTCTATAACAAATTACACATTCCTCAAAATACAAAAAGAGACTGAGAAGACTTAGCAGTTAACCTTTCAGATGTTTCCTCCAATTAACTTACCCTCCAAAGGTAGTCTAATCCTATTAATTCCAGATCATCCATCATATAGGCTCGTCTCTTTGCTACTAGCTTTCCTTCTCGACAGTTCACAGCTTTGAAGAAACGTTCAAAACATTTCATTCCATTTTCTGTTAATAGGGAAGGATCCAGCTGAAGCACATTATTTTCAAAGAAGTCCTTATTAATGTCAGGGTCTAAGTCTGGTTCATCCCCCATTAGTTTGGAATACCATTTAAAACAGGCTTCGCGATCACAAAGATAAACCGCATTTTCAGCTAAACACTTCCATATTTGCTTCGCCTGAGGGGCACAGAGCCACAGCTGACCATCCTTCAATAAAAATCTTGAGCAAAACAAAGAGACAATTAACAGCACTGTCTAATAGACATCTAGAGTTACAATTCAGTAAAAAGTACAGGCAAAAACGTGAATATGCATATTATACATATATTATAAGTATGACCCTGAAAACTTTATTTACATCATCAGTCCACTCATAATTAGCCCCATGATTTCTTTTGTTTGAAATGGATCAAGACCTTATAGTCCAAACAAAAAAGGAATAAAATTTCACAAAAGTGTTTTACACAAAAATACCAAGCATATTATATACAAACAAATGCATGTCTCCTAATGTAAACTACTTAGTTTAAATGTCAGGTCACAAATTAAGAGAGTAAATTACTTCTTCAATCTTTGACTATGTTTTAGCACTCACTTTAGCAAAATGACAAAATAAGGTATCAATTCTATGGAATAGAGCCAGAAGCAGAAGTCAATGAACTGAATATTTTCCCTTTTATTTAAGTATGATTTTCATTTGTGTTGAATTATTATGAACTTCAACTCTGAGAGCTAACATTAAGAACGTTTCAGGAAGAACAAATCTAAAAAAAAAAAAAAAAAAAAAGGGGAAAAAAAAAACTCCCTTAGGAAACAAGTAAAAAATTCTTCCAGAACTTGAGAGTTCATGTATTTTTGCTTGTCTAAAAAACAGTTAAAACCAAGTAAGAAAAAGCTGAGAGAGACAGAGCCTAAAAACCCTCAACTGCAGCTCTGTGATGAGCAGAGATCGTTTGTTTTTTTATTTTGCTCAAACAGCAGCTGGTCAAAAATCATCCAAATAATTATTTTATTCCAACCTCTTTCTAAAGCTCAGTCGCCGACAGCCTAACATCAATGCCTGATAGAAGTATATGTCAGTTTATGATCACAGTTTTAAATCTGGTGTGGTACAACAAATAAGGACAAATGCACATATCCCTACATGGTATATTTTAAATTTTCAGCTAAGTTACCCCAGTATGTAGGTAACTGTATCCACATGCATGTTATATTCAAGTCAGTAGGGTTCTGTACAGAGACAGAAAAAGCCCATAAAAATCTTAGTGCAGAATCAAAGCCTTGGATTGCAAGGATCCTCATGAACTTTATTTGAATATTCCAATACTAGTATAGAAGCCCTTTGGGAAAAAACAAACAAACAAACAAAAAAAAAAAAAACAACAAAAACATTCAGTGTATTTTTGCATAAGTTTTGAAAGCCGTTAACACAGCAATTTACAGCTAGATAAGAGAAAGAGATACTGAGGTTTGGGGTTTTTTCTTTGAAGTGTTTCAAGTATTCTTACGGAAGTTAAACAAATGATCAAGTTAAAACTAACCGTAAGAAGTTAAGTCGCTCCTGTACTTCCTGCACATGACTATATCTGCTTCCTGGTCTTACAGTTTGAGGATCATATTCACCATGCTCTGCAAATATAAAAAGTTTACTTAGAAGACAATACATTCAGAAAAGACATGCTGACTCTAAAAGATAGAAGGTGTTTGAAGACTTGTTAGTCTGAGTACAATTAAAACCACTCAAAACCCACTAAATTTTCAGTAAGGTATATGAAAATAATTTTCAGCAGCCTGCTAACAGTTAATATTTCATCCTAAATAAAAATGAATATAGGCAAAAACCCCTGAGGTCTGTTATCAAACCAACTATTATGTGCAGATATATGTGCTCATCATTCAGCATAATGGAAACAGAATAATTAAGAACCTTCATTCTACTTATTCAGATCAATTTTTCCTTATTTCGAGTAGCCTGTTTCAAGTCAGAAGTCAGTTAAATCAAAAGTATGCCAAGCACATCATTCAGGTTATCCTGTGCTTTAGTTTCGTTACAGAGCACCTTTTCCAAAATATCAGTTGTCCATTTTTAGGGTTTTTCCTCTCCAGAGGAAATCACGACTCCAGTTCTTTAACATTATATGACAACTTTATTTACCACAACTTTCCAAGTACAAAAAGCAAATGCCTGTAATACTGACAAGCTTCAAACAGAAGAAGTTGAGCGCTTTGAAAGTAAGGCAGGAAGTCAAACTTTTACCTGCATTTTACGAGATCTCAGCATAATATTTTGCTTAACAAACAGCCATTTGCTTCATTTGAACTTGGTTTTGGTGTGGCTTTGTTTGGTGTTTGGTTTTTTTATGTTGTTTTGTTTTTAATTAAGAGAGATACAATCTAGATCTGTACATGTACTACCTTGATCTGAACTAGTAGCATTTCATCATGACACATATTCATTATGACAGCTCCATTATAAAATAATTAATGCTTTATTTCTTATTTGCAAAGGGAAACAGATTGCATTTAACTTAAGATGACCCAGCTGTGAGAGACTGTATCATGACAATATCCAGTCTCATAGTAAAATTTATCTTCAGAACTGAACATCAGGATCTCCTATTCTATCAAGGAGCGGGGGGGGGGGGGGGGGGGGGGAGGGGGGGGGACACACGGGACGGACCCAAAAAAAACAAGTCTAAGAGCTGAAGTGCATCATCAGTGTTTCAAAATTAGGAGAAAAATAATTGTGATAAATACTGCTCTCTATATACAAGTGCAAAAGCTACATTAGCTTAAAAATCAAAGGGAAAACAGAAGACTAGTAGACACTAACCAGTGTCTACAAAACCGGAGACTTTACGTTCACCAGAAATCCTTCAAAAATTTAAATTATAATCCTAATGAAGCAAGCATAAATGGGCAATTATCAAAAGAAGAAATGTGAAAAGAATTCTGAAGCAAGAATATAAGAGTAGCAGATGAAAAATTATTTAAGTATTATAAGCAGAAAACCTTAAAAATATGCTGTGGGTCTAGCAGAAGAAACAATTACAGTAGGTAAGCATACTGCAGAGAAATTAAAACTAATTGCTTCAAGTGCTGGGTGTTTTGGGTGTTTTTTTTGTTTGACTTTGGTTTGGAGGGGCAGGAGGAGCTGCTGGTGTTTGTTTGAACTATGGGGACTATCTGGGCTTTTTTTTTTCCTGAATAGAGATTAATTCATAGACACAAGTGGCAATAGTGGCAATGATAGAAGAATTGAAGTATTAAAGGCCGGTCAGTTGCCCAAAGGCAGTATATATGTACTTAAGAACTCTGAAAAACCCTGAAATAAAATAAATAAATAAATAAAAAAAATCAGTGTCCCTGAATATTTTCCATCTCAGTTTCTTTCTACATTTGCCCAATTTATTTTCCACACTGTGCATTCCACAGGAAGTCCAGGTGTGATATCCTTAAAAATTCTTTCTGTATACAAGAGCAGAAGAACGAACAGAGAAATTTAGATCAAAAAAATGACTGGTTGAAAATTGAAGTATAATTAGTGATAAACACATATAGATGATCATATGGCACATTTTCTACACATAATTACATTTCATTAACACTTTGGATTTTTTATTACTTCAGAAAAACAGAAGATAAAGAAGAACTGGTGGCTAGCAATCTTTTAACGTTTTCAAAAGGTCTTTGATAAATAGTCAAAAAGATGAAATTGTGACCTCCTCCTTCAGGGCTATACAATGCAATAGCAGTTGTCTCGTCTCATGAAGAGCGACTTTGCAGAGTTGGAGGAAGGGGTGACCAGTAGAAGAGAAAGTCATAGAACATGGCAAAAATTCTGAAACATAGATTAGGCTTTCCTTTAACTTTAAGAAGGCAAACATATAAAAGGGAGTACGACAGAAAAGAATACGCATTAGTCATAACACAAGAAAAGCAACGCTGTTCTCCATCACAGAACAAAACTATGGAAGTCTTCAAGGAAAATGAAGATATGGCAAATTCAAAATCAATATATAAAAAAAAAAAAATCACAAATTACACAGTAGTTGTGGCATTAACTACCAAGATGATCTGTGGGCAACTACATTTTTTTTTTTCTATGGCATTTGTTTGACCTGTTTGGATGTTTGCATTGGATTTTCTCCCTCTGTCTCATTCTTCTTCTCCAGCTAAGCTTAATTCTACAGCTGTCCAGTTCTTTCTTTCTGTCCTCACAATCATAACATTCATTTTTTTCCTTTCAGTTATGCCCTTCCCTGTGCTGCCCCAGCATCTTTTTTCCTCCTCCAGGAAGGCACAGAAGGCAAACTTCACAGTGCTCTATGTTCTCCTCTATTTCAGTCTATAAAACTGAAACTGAAAGAGAAGTTGCACAGAAACTGTGTATTACAGTGTTAGTACAGTACCTGGAACATTAGGAGTTATTTTCTGGCTGCCTTGAATCATGTAATAAAGCATCTAATAAAAAAAATGCACACTATTGTTAATCTGTTTTTGTTCTCTGATGCAAATGATTACAAGTTCTGCAGCAGCTTCGTCTCAAGAAAGCACAATTTAATTGCTTTGTAATTAGATTAAATTCTTTGCACACTTTTAATTTCTATTGTTCTAAACATGTTTATATTACTGCTTTACTGAGTCATTATAGCTGGGGAGGGGCAGGGCAATGGGATGTGCTTTTTGGCACAAGAAAAGAATCATGCAAGACATCATCCTAATTTTTCTGCCAAAGTCATCAACAATTTTCTACATAAACAATATTGTCAAAAATTACCTTTTGACTTCAGAGTTCAAAAATAATGGAAATTAATTAATAATTATTCATACATTAATAGTACATGTAGGCTGTTTTTCAACAAAGACAACACTGCATTAGAATATAGTTGTTGATTATGTTTCCTTCCGAACCCTGAGGCCAAACCCCAGATTTCATAGGTGGACAAAGTCCAAGAGAGAGCCATAAAATCACAGATTTTATTCACACATAAACCCACAGTTAAGGTCGGCATATAGTTAAAGTGTGAAATTCCTTACAAATGAAATTGCATTTTTGTATCACTTTAGCAAAGTCAGAGCACTCCAACAGCTTACAGAATTTACATGAAATAATATTTGTTATATTCCAGAGAAGACTAAGGCTAAGACGGTACAGCTTGAGAACAGAATAAAGCATTTAGTATTATTTTAACATTAATTAGTACAATGCTATCATTTATTAAGAAGTTTAAACTAGAGTAACCTCCCCTCGTGTATCCCTGAACAGAGAAGTATAGCTGCAGTACGCAGATTTAGTTTAAATGTCATTCTCATTGACCTATACCTGGCTGAAGCTATCGTCTTCAAATAGCACTATTCAAACAAGTATTCAAGGATGTATTTTGGATATCTTCTATCAAATGCTCCAAAATTAAATTAAATAAAAAATTTAAGGTGTCTAGGCAACTTACCCAAGCATTGGAAGACACACACACCAACACACACACACAATTTCCAATGTGCAAATATCCTGTCCTCTCTGAAAAATCTACACTGAATTCCTATGTAACACACTGTGTCATTTTTGAGATGTAACTGAAAGGCTGGTAGGATGTTATGATGCCAGGATAGAATGGTCCCTAGCTCAGTCAGAAAATTAGATGAGGAGGGTGTAAATCTCCTCC
The DNA here is from genome assembly GCF_000687285.1 of Phaethon lepturus. Lineage (NCBI taxonomy): Eukaryota > Metazoa > Chordata > Aves > Phaethontiformes > Phaethontidae > Phaethon > Phaethon lepturus. The sequence continues at coordinate 16,849 of NW_010524138.1, forward strand.
TCTTACTTCTGTTGGCTTAATTCTATATTTAAAGTACTCTGGTCCAGTGTAACAAGGAGCTTCCTAGTCCTCATTCTTCACTTCCCTACTTCTAGCTCAGTAGCTATAAAGCTAATCCAGAGTAAGAGTGTAAACTCATCAGTGAAGGGTTGAGTTTAGCCTGAAATATGTAAATGCTAACATGACGTGCTGCCAAAGCATTGCTCATCACAAATGCAGAGAGAAAGCAACTAAACAGAAATGGCAGTTGCATGGTAAAGAGAAACTATCCCTGTGGTTTAATGTCCTTCTCCCTTGGAATGACAAATTCCAAACACTGGCTTCAAATAGAGATGATTAAAAAACTTCTCAAAGGAGCCTACAAAATTTCAAAGCAGAAGTGGGACAAAATCCGAAGTTATTATTAGGACCTTCCACAAAAATAATCACTCTAGCTTAAGTAGGGCAAGATGATGTTTATCAATCCACAGATAAACAAGAGCTGCCACTTGCCCCGTCCTGCTGTAAAACACACCACATATTCAATTACAAAACAATGTTTACATTTTAAGTTTTTCATGCCCGATCAGACACCACAAAGGCTATCAACCCCACAGATGCTCAAAAGTTAAACCAAGAAACTCAATAGTTACCGCGTTATAAGAATTTGCTTTTAACTCCATTTTCAACTGGAGTTTCATAAACTCTATTTATGAGGCAATTTTTATCTTAAAAACTTACCTTTAGCATACTGCCTCATGCTTTCCATATAGGCAGAGAGATTTTCTGCAACCAATGTAACTAGGGCATGATTGTGCTGAAGTTGATTGATTAAGTCATGTCGGTAAAACACATGGGGACTTCGCTGAGTTTGACTGAAATTAAAATACAAGAGTTATAAGAAAAGTGAGGAAGTCTTGCACCTAACAGTTCAGAAATCAATTTACAAAACTAATCTTTGATGCAAGGTCCAAATCTTCCTAAAAGATCTCCAAGAGAAAGCATATTAAGTGTCTGACAGTATTTTTGCTTTTTCTTCTGACACATCAACAGTTCTTACCAGCTATTAAAAGCCATTAATCAATGAGGATTATACAGTTACAGTATGTATGAAAAACATCAAAGCAATACGAGTAGCTCATTATGCTGGAGGGAGAATATCTGCAGCAAGACAGGAATAAAATACCTGCCCACAAACTGCACAGTACAGACCCCTCAACTGCAGTATTAACTCCAATACACATAACCACAGTTTATTCCACATGCATCTGATAGTGTTTTACTTAGTGTTTTAATTTAGAAATTTAGAAAACTAGGTCAATTTTCAAAACAAAAGCTCCTGATCTTAAAACTACAGTGAAAGAACACTAGCCAATATTTATGCCAATTCTTTCAATACTTCAAAAAAACCACGCAACTCTGCATTGTTTGTTTTTTCTAACAATATCTATCTGAAAAAATGTTGGAACAAACAGAAAAAAGCATAGCTACGCAGAACATATAGTCTAAGAAAAACCAGAAAAGTTCAAGAAAAGAAATACCCCAAATAAATAATTAGATGATAATTTAATACTATTATCAAGACTGACAAAAAATGCTGCTCTTAAACAATACTAGACCTATTTAGATTACAAAAGTAAACTGTAAGAGAAAATACAGAGCTTGGGTCCAAAACCGACATGCCATGAACAGTATAAAATTCCAGAACTTAGGGACTAATCACCTCTGCAGAATAGTCTCAAAATGCCTCAACTTCTGTAGATCAGAGCACTGGTCTCAGCTGCATAAACAATGCAAACTTGCGCTGCTCTTCCATGGCAAAGAGAAAAAAAAAACAAACACAAAAAACCCAGAAAAAAGCAGAGGGAGTGGAGGGGAAGAGAGGCATTCCTCATTGCATTGCCACTCAGCTGATCCCACAGCCTACACTGAGGAAATATAAATGTGATTTCAGAAGTGTTCCCCCTTCCTTCAGCTCTTAAGAAAGTAGACCCCAGAATTAGCTGAATGGATTATGGGTAGGAATTCTCATCCTTCCTAAGAAACAGAGTCGCCATACTACATGACCTACAGCACTCTACAGTATCGTCACACAGTTTGAGTACAGTAGGGAAGGCAAGAAATCTCAGTTCCAACATCAGCCGATAATGACCTTGCAGCCAATAACCACATTTCACTGTAGATGTAACAACAGCTAAATTGATTCATTGGGCCAAAGATAACTGTCAATCTGGGTTTAAAAGACAGAAGTCATCAACATTCTTCCAATAATTTTGTTATCTGCGACCAAAAGAATTTGGCCCGCTAAGCACAGAGGTCTTCAGAGGATTAAATTTCATAGTATGCAGAGCTTTCCAAAACGGCTTGAAAGAGGCACTTAAACCAGAAATGGTATATATATATAAAAAAAAAAAAAAGAAAAGAAAAGAAAAGAAAAAAAAAGACACAGACATCTGTCAGAGAAAAAACAATATGGATGGAAGCATGAAGGAAGAAAACATACAGGACATCATATACCCAGAAAGAACATCCTCTGTTTTCACTTTGAGAAACTTTCCAATTACATTTCATTCCATCTCCACCAACCCTCCTTGCTCAGCATAAACCAGCAGCAAAACCAGCACAAGACTGGGTGTCCCTATTTCAGTGGCTACCCAAGACGTTACCTCTAGATAGAGAGATGCATTTGCAAAGGATAACAGTAAATAAGAACACTGACTATTTGGGAAATACATATGATGAAACAACTAAAGGAACAAGCAGAAACAGGACAGGGTATTTTGCAGAATCAAGCTATCGGAGTGTATATTTATATACTCCTAATATTAACCCATTCGTTTCAATCTTACGAAGTATAGCAAAAACAAAGCTTTATTAGCAGAAGACTAAATAAATCATCTGCACTAGACTTTTTTTTACTTTTCTCCTTTCTCAACCACATGCACAAACAGTAAATTCAGACACATGGATTCATCTTCGTTAGCAACTACTAAAAGTTGAGTAACTGCAAGAACTAGAGTTAGGAGCTAGGAGTTGTTACATAGTATTTGTGAGCAACATGTAAGATTTTATTTATTTATTTTGACTTTATATTTGATTTTTGCTAGGATGGAGTCAAAGGCAAGACGACTGTCTTTAGGCACAGAAAAAAGCTGATCTGACAAGACTTTATAGCATGCTTTCTAGAATTAAAGCAAACTCCACATGCAACTATAGAATTATTCCTTAAGCATCTGAAGTTAGACTATGTGATGAAGTTGCCATTTGGACATAATCCTTTAGTAATCACTAAGGAACATGAAAAACTGAAGTTAACAGCAAAACTCATCTTTTCATTGTGCTTCTAATAAATGGATATCAAAATCCAATGTATAAGAACAAAAATTAGTGTTTTGAAATGGATGCCAAAGTGCTTTGGATATACTAAAAAAGACATGTAATAATTAGAATGCATGCTTATTTGCCAGAAAAATATTGGTAAAGTGACAAGGGTGAAATTCCAAACATATAACTTGCCCAACATAATACTGCACATGTATTTGCTTTTGAACTTGAGAGTTCTTCTACTAGATGGACAAATGCTATGTACCATTAAAAGCAGACAGTAAAGGTCCAAATAGGGACCAAACCTATCAAATCCTACTGTTTAGGCTAGAAAGTGACTTGAAGTTAGCATCATTGTTGCCTTAAAGCACTAACAAAAGCCCTAAACTCTTACAGAAGGTGCTCTCAATGCCCATTTAATTCTTCTGGGCAATCTGAGACCAATCTTACACTGCTTGAGTAGATACAGGTCAAACTTTAAGTGCTTGAAATTCATCTGCAGAAGGCTCTACCTCCATCAGTCAACACAGAGAAAATTAAGGTGATTAATTAGCTGTACACTAAAGGTCAGTATGTTGAGTAAAGTTGACTATTCCTTAATATTACTAAGTATCCTTGTACCCGTAAGAATCCTTGTGCCTAAATAACCATTATTTTCTCATGCTGTTCCAATTCTGGTTAAGCTAAACTTCCCCAAACATACTGCATTTCTTTGTGGTTGCCAAAGCAACTGTATAACCAATACATCACTTTGCTCAACTGCATGAATGACTAGCAACAATTAAATCTTCCTCCTCAAAATAATCTCTACAGTGCCAATGGCATAACATAATTTATACTTATTTTTGCCAAGAATAAGCAGCCATAGTAGTTCTGCACCGAAATTTAGTTGCCAGTGCCAATCAACTGAACCACCCCAAAAGAATAGTATATAGATTATGGGATTAATGTTGCACACAGAAAGCTCTCTGAAATGTTTTTGAGGCAGTTGTCACAAACATCTGTTTTGATCTATTTTTGATCCAAATTCTAGATGGATGTTAGAGATTACAGTTTTAAGTCAGATAAGGTAAGCTGACAGAAACAGGTATTAGATGCATGTATTACAATTTCCAAACTGTACCAGTGTTAAGAGTTATAAAAAAAAAAAAACTCAGAGGACTGGAAGAAAGTCACTGATTACTTCAAAATTATGTATACCCTCACTAGGTTTCCCAGTCACCTGGGCAGTAATAGTACCTGACTAAAAATACTCCCTCAACAGTATCTTGCTAACAAAGGCTTCTCCACAGTTAGAGGTCTTTATAAATCCCTTGACTAAAACCTTTAATTCAAAGGTTACTTTCCTGCCATGAATGAGGCAGCAATTTATGAATTCTGCATAAATAAGGTATTATTACATACTGCAATAGAGACTTCCCTGAAATCTGAGCAATGGAAGAGATGGACTCACAAAAAAGAAAAAAGAAGAGGTATTCAAGCAATCTAACTGTACATATACCACACAGGGAACCAAAATTTCCACAATCAAAAGAAGTTAGGTTTCTCCCAAGATTAATTCAGACCAGAAACCTAATCAGTACCTTGAATGAGCTCTGCTTCAATAATTACTTAAAAAGCAAAGCTTCTTTGTTAAGGCATTGTGCAAAAAAGCATTCAACCTGAACAAGTACCATGGACACCAGGTAGCTACATTTGCCTAGGTCAGAGCATGTAAAAGGTTAAGGACTCCCACAACAGAGAAAACAGACTTATCTGCTAATAAGCAGGTAACTTTGCAACCTTGTTGGAAAAACCTCAATCAATCATTAATGTGAAACTGTAAAGGATTAAAATGTTATGAAAATTGAGACAGATACTGCAAACCGAATGAATAAACCTCCAAAAGCCAGCAATGCAATATGATCACAGCTCCTTAACACTGTATCAGTAAGAAGATAACTGAAGGCTTATTTTCTTCAACTTCCCCTGCCTTGATCCTTCTTGTAAACAGACTGCAATAGCAACATTCATTTAAATAGTTTACCTGCTTACAAGAATGAAAACAAAGCAAGTATGCAACACTGATAAGCAAACAACATTTTTCTGGAGTTTGTAAAAATTCCAATATGGACACAAAAACTGCTAGGGGCACAGAATCTCAGGTATTTCTGTAGTAAGGAGACATATAAGATAATGAAAACAAGCACATCTGTCTTAACCAGTCCAAACAGACAATGGCTTTTCTTTTTTTCTTCCTTCTAACAAACAAACAAACAAACAAAAACAACTCCCACAAAAAAAAAACCCACCCAACCAATAAAACAAACCCAACATTTCTGATTTCTTCCATTCAGGAGAGAGAATCAGTAGAGTATTTTTCCCATATTAAAAAAGTCGCCTTTGATTTCAAGTGCGTAAACTAGATAAGCTGCACAAATTTATCATCAAAGAATAGGGATGGGTGAGTATGCTTGTGTGTATGTGTGTGTGTGTGTGTGCATACATACATATATACACATAAAATATATTTATACTTTGTAAGCTAATTCCACTGTTAGGCAAGGAAGTCCATGCATAATAGAAAAGCAAACCCAGATTTTTCACAAGTCAGACTACTATTCTAAAAATTAATAAAAGCGTGTTTGAGGAACCAGTTAATGCTCTCTTACTGAACCTTGTTGCCTGAATTTTTAGAGGCTATTTATAAACATTAAAACAAATTCAAGAACATCTTCAAACACAGGTTATGATTCTACCTAAGCTTTCCATGCCTCTTGTAAAAAAATTTAAAGATTTGCCTCATTCTAACCCATTCAACAGACAAAATGTTATTTGCATTCTATTCTTACCTCAAGTTTTGTGGTGCTTCACCAAACAAACTGCAAATTTCTCTAATTTGTTTCAGTGCAGGAATGACCCATTTGTCATTTGTACGAAGTTCTTCTATAAAACGATCTATCCACTGGATCTTTTGTGTATCTCGATCCTTAAAGAACAAGCATTTATAATCAAAATCAAGTATATTCCAGAAAGTATCATCATTCCCTTGCTTTATTTGTTTCCAAGATAGAACAGAGCATACAAAGCCACACAAATACTACATCAACTGAATTCTGAAGCATACAAGCCTAAGAAAAATATCTGAGCAGCACTACATGTTCACAGAAGCTATCAGTGTGTTACAAACTCTGCCTTCAAGCACTGAAGTATTCAGTACATATTTAAGAAAACCAGTAACTAGACAGGATCATCGGTGTGCAAACAACTCCCTCT
>NW_010524138.1:23437-38458 GCF_000687285.1 Phaethon lepturus
ACTGGTACTCAGAGTAAACTGCTATAAAATATCAAGAAACAATGATAAACTGTTTCTTAACAACTAAGAAACAAAACCTGCTAGTGCCTGTCAAGACAGATGATGGATTACTTTCTAACCACAATGAATTACTATTCTAGCAGACTTCCCCAAAAGTTTGAGTGGGGAAGGAGAGTGTGTAGTAGTTTTCACTGTCCTTTGCTAGGTCCTTTTTAATATTGTACAAGACCTATAAAGACTTACTGAAGAAAAATCCCACCTAAACAAATTAGCATAACTGAGTTTAAAAAAAAAGGCAAAGACAAGATGGGGCAGGTGCTTTTACTTTCTCCCTATTTACTTTGGTAGGCTTCTTTTCCAGTTCCTCCAATGTAGTGATTACAGTATGTCACCGATTACAGCAAGACAGGCAAACTGATGTATTTCACTTTCTCCAATTAAAACATGAACTGTGTTATTTAAAATATGTCCCATAATATTTTAAAAGTATCTGGATGTTGTTAGAATAATACACATCTATAAGGAACACTTTTGTTAAATTACCAAATCCCTTTAATTTTTCATGGGGGATGGAAGAAAACTGTCAGTGACTGATTTCACAACAGAACACATGAGATTACTCACCTGTGAACAGCTGTAATCTAAGATTTTTATATGGGCACTAAGAGCCTGGTCCATGATATCAACTGGTACATCATCACTATGAGCCAAATTCCACAAAAGGTTCAGCACTTTGTGTGCCATCACACCATCCTTATCATCCTCTGCAAGACGACGAATTAACTCAAGCAGTTTCTCACGCTGTTTCTTGCTTGCATTTGTCCAACTTGCCTAAGAAAGTATTTTATTTGATATGAAAACCGTTTTTTTTTTCTAAATTCCACACATAACCTACACAGTTAACAAATGATGCAACAATAAAGTGATCCAACTATGTAAAGAACTTTCCCATTAATTTCTTTCATTAAAAATATCACGTTAGAGCAATACATGTCAGACACAATTGAACAGCTTTAGTTTTTACAACTGTGTAGTCAACTTGAGACTTAAAAAAAATCTAAAAGGATCTTTAAATAAAGATCACAGATGTGCTTGTCAATGCTAATGTGCTAATGTTAACTTTTACAAGTTCACCAACAGTCAAAATAGAGTGGACTCAGCTGTTTCTTGCAAATGCTTTCTCAAAACTCTTGTATTTATACCTAAGAGACTTCTTAAATAACTTATAATCACTAAAAAAGTAAAATTTTAACATCACTTGTGTCTCCGAATCTGACTGAAACAAAAGTCCTCTGCATTAAGTTAGTCTTTTTCTGAGTAAGTTTCCAATGTAACATTAACCTCATCTCTCTCTCTCAAGGTCAGACACAGCTTGCGACAGTTTACACCTAGAATTTCTGAGCATTTTAGTTCAGTACCTGGATTACAGAACATCAGACCCATATTTACCAAGCCGAAGGACTTATTAATTGGAGCACAAATGGCACATAAGCCAAAATGTGACTGTCATACGTTTATCTAAAAACGGAAAACAGAGTCTACAAAGCTGGCTTCCATTTTCTAGTACAGCAGATCATATCCTAAAAGTGAAACAGTAAAACAAGCTGGATAGCACCACTACTGTAAGCTACAAATGTTAATGTTAGCATACATAAAAAGCCAGTGAGTAACCAACTTTCAGAAACAAGTTGTTTTGTGATTTCAATCAAATCATTGTATGTTTATAAACATTCAACATTATCTTCCTGTTTCATTCCGCATCTATGACAACCAGAGAAAAATTATTACATGACAAAGAGGAAGTTGGTGGAGTGGGGAACCAAAGTCCTTGATCTCTTCTACTTAAAGACTGGAAGCAGCAGCAATGCCTAGTAAACTTGATGAAACTTACTGTAATGCTACGAGAAAAACATTGTTTACGAAGTCACCAAGACATTTTGGAACAAATGCAAAAATGTATTTAAGATAAATAACTTATTTTATTTGAAAAATTCAATATGCCTAGGATCGCTAAATGTCACTTTAATACTACAAGCCTCAACAGATGTGCATTACCCAAAAGCATTTAAACCAGAAAACAAAGCTGTAACTAAACTAGTATAACTAGCCTTTCCTTTAGACGGAAGGAAGTAAATCGAAACTCTCGCAATGAATGCTCATTAAAGAATAGCACAGTCTAGCATTTCTAGTATTAAGTATTACAGACCATCACTACAAATCAAGAAGTCTTTTAACACAGGAAATTGCCCACATCTAAAATAAGTACAAAATAGACACTGAAAGAGTCACAAATCTGTATCCAACTTCACAATTAATTTGCTGAATACAGTTAAAACATGCATAGTTACCTTAAAACAATCAAACAGGTGATCAAGCTGTTCAGGAGAGAAATCCCAAGCTAATTTTGCAAGGAGATCATGTACATTTTTTACAATGGCTTCATGTTTTCCTGCCTGTCAAGAAGACAGAAAGAATCCACTAACATTTATAGCAATGCATATTAAGTCAAGGACCAAGATATCTTACGTCATTTTTACAAGAAGACTGTTTGAGGTGGCCAGCAAGAAAAGCTGACACTGTGGCAAACTGAACACTTACTTCACTGAGGAGTCATAGTATTTAGATTTCCCTTGTATGTATAAGTATTTAAGTGTGCTCTGTATCTGTGCACACAAGTATTTATTTAGAATATAAATACTGTGGTGTGACAACATTTATTTTTTAAACAAAATCATGCTGGGACAGAGGGTATTTTAACTTACAAATCGGTATTTTAATTTACTGTAGCTTTGTTTTGGTTTGGTGGTTTTTGTTTTGGTTTTTTTGGGTTTTTGTTTTGTTTTGTTTGTTTTTTTAAAGGACTCAAAATCTACTTCCTCAATGAATTTAATTACGGTGTTTTAAGCTGTAAAACAATTTTTAGTATTTCTACATAGTTTCTTAGGCTGAAGTACTTCCTTTGCGCTAGCAGATTCATGGACAACTAAAGCTTTCTATTACAAACAACTTGTTGGCAGACAACATTTTAAAGTCCAGCATCTTATAAACTTGCAAAGTCTAACAATCAAACAACTAATGGCAAAACGTGGAGTTATATACTAGACACAGTTATTAAATGAGAGTTTGGTGTATATCACAATTTTGACATTTAAGGAGGAAGACAGTAAGGAAAAAACAGCTAGCTCAATTTTAACTATGTGCAAGAAGAAAATTTCCTTTCTACATGCCCAGGCTGGAAAAATGCATCCCATACTTTAAATCTGCACTAGAAAAGAACAATTTTGGACTACGTCAATCAATAGCTGATTTACTGTAGAAACATTTACTGTAAGTGTAGAATAAAAAATGTGAAACAAATACCTAGAAAACAAATTCTGATGTAATTATTCTTGTACAGTATTAAAAATGCATGCATGAGCAGTTTTGAAATTCATTTCCTTCTAAAAGCTTGCATCAGTAGTTCACTTAAAAACAAAAAAGAGACTAACAGCTTTGCTACATGCTGTGCCATAAATTCTTTATAGTGTGCCGTAAATTTTTCTTTAGAGAAAGGTGAATATAAGTAGTAACATTCATTTTCACACCATGGGTCAGATTATGAGAGAGGAAATTACTAAACCACTTATTCCACTTGATTTTGCAAAACATCATATAACTTTTTTCTCTTACCAGATGATTTCCTGGATAGAAAGAAAAACTGAGATCATGCAGGGCAGAAAGAGCATCTACAACATAACAAATAAAAGGAGAAGTATGCACTGCTGCTGGGGTGGGGCAAGAAAAGTAAGAATAAGGCATGCAACAACCTTGCCTTGGGAGATTTTTAACAGACATGGGGGAAGCCCTTCAGAATAAAAAGAAAAGGCTGGGGAAGCAGTACAAGACAGTAGGAGGAGGCAAGGAACCTGGTGTGTGAACTGTAAGCTTGCTGTGCAGAAAAGAGGGTAGCACATGTAAAGTTCTAGTTAAACGCTACAGAATGTGACTCCAACACTAATCTCTGCAATTTTTCTTGTTCAGCTGCATCAGGCCCTGTAACTCAAAGCTCGCCTTTAGAGACTTCCAACATTATTCCTTGAATCAAATACAGTTCAATTTTGTGAGCACTCACTTTGTAAGACATGAAAACACTTCAATAAAACATAAAATTTATGTTACCTTCTAAAGGCAAAAGCAGCATGATTTTATTACTTTTCATAAAGCACTTATTTTTATTCTAGTTGTATACTGAAATTCTCAGGGCACTTCTACATGATCAACTGTAAATTTGAGCATGCTCACCCTCTAAACCGAGGCAGCAAAAATAATGTGTGTAGCTTGAAAGCAAAACCACACCATTGCTGCACTGAGCCAGAGCTAAAATAGCCTGTCTGTTATATAAAACTACACAGTAAATCAACTCCTCGCTACTGAATTTCATGCTCCATCTGCTCTTAGAAGCAATCATTTAATAAGAACATCTAAAAACTACTAAACACGGGGAGTAGTGAAGTTGGTAAAAATCATTCTGTATTAGCAGATTTTGGTAGTCTTACCTTTTAATCTATTTTAATTGCATGGCCAAAGCCACAGTGAAACCATCTACCTGAGTAAGACTTACTGTATTTAACTTTCACACACACAAAAAATACAGGACAAAACCACAGAAAGCGCGCTGTGGCAACTACCTAACTGAAAGCACAAGAAGTGAGCAGAGTAAGCCAGGTATTTGAGAGCATAGGAGATTTATTCCTGAATTTTTTTTTTGCAACTGTTGGGGTGGACTATCCCTATCTTTTAAGGGTTGCACCACTTGTTCACACTTTTCTGGAAGGGTAAAAAGTTTGGTTTAAACTAGCTTATCCACATGTCTCATTTCCAGGCGCTGTAATGTAATTGCTTGGAAGACTTTTTTCCAAATTTCATGGTTGGTTTGTTGGGTTTTTTTCTTATAAAATGTGAGGCTTTAATACAGCTAATACAAGCCTACTAACAGCAAACTAACTTCTCAAAGTCTTTTCTTCCCACCCAGACCTCTTACAAAGATAGTCTGGAAAGGGCTACAGACCACAAGCTGAAAACTAACGGTATGGTCCCAGACTTTGACTCAAGTAATCTCTGTATTGCTCTGTTACATGACGTATTTTTCTAAACAGGACTTAGACGGAACGAGAAAATAAAGACTTTCTTGAGTTTCAGCCTGTGCAGTTACTATCATGCCAGAACTTAAGTCTAGAGATTATGAAATTAGTTGAAACACCAGAGATCTCAAGTCAACCCTCTACTACATCACCTGTAGTCCCAAGTACTTTAAATGTAACCTGAAAATAGCACACATGAAAATAGGAACACCTGCATTAAGTCCACTTAAGACAAACTGTTAACAGTTTCAGCATAGTGTGAACATGGGTATTATATCCCTAGTTTACACGGTTCCTGTATTAGCCCTTGTCATGGTATAACCCCAGCTGGCAACTAAGCACCACACAGCCACTTGCTCACTCTCCACCCTGCAGCGAGATGGGGACAGAATCGGAAGCCTAAAAGTGAGAAAACTCATGGGTTGAGATAAAGAGTTTAACAGGTAAATCTTTTGCTTTACCTACATAGCCCCATATAAGCTACTATGAAGAAGTTTAACTCTATCCCTGCCAAAATCCGTACAGTCCTCTCTTGGAAATCAGATTTAGACTTCCCACACTTGAAAAAGTAGCCTAAGGTCTTACTTTTAAAATTAAGTTAGATTTTCACTACCAATTACTTACAAACAAGGATATATGTACTCATGCTTCTTTCTATCCTTGAATAACCTTTTATTTTATATGTCTACTCAATAATTAATAACGATTTTGTTTCTTCAGCTGCCCTTTATGTGCGCTAAACTCATGCAGCCCACAGCTAGGAAGTGCACCTTCAATGATCGTTTGACTAAACGAGCCAGTATTGCAAAATGTGTAATTTTTCAAAAATAATCATTACAACACAAAGGAAAGAATTCGCTGTTAAACAACTTCTACAGTCATTATTATTAAGCCTTATAAAAAGCACTCTGCCCAAGAAAAATTTATACAACTGTGGTGAATTTGGAGATTAGCAATACATATTCTTAATGCATTTTAAAATACTAACTCATAATGTATTGTGTCCTTTCATAATCTAGACTTTGCTCAGCATTGAGGGCTCCTTAATACTTAAAAAGGATAATCTTTGCACTACGTTCTGAACTGTTCCTTTAGACTTTACATACATGTGTTGACTACTTCTACTGAAGAAATTTGAGAAGCCAATTTTGAGATCCTGGACCCTCAAAAAAAGAACACCATTTGATTTCCAATTTTTCTTTAGTTTTGCCTAACACCAAGCAAAAGAAGCATGAGTCATCGTCTTCTCAATATATGACATACAACAAGATCCCTTCTGCGCAGTTAGCAGACAAGCAGAGTTCTTTACCTGTGCAGCCCAAATGTTGTCAAGATCCTGCAAAGTGAGGGCTTTCTCTTTGATGACAAAACGAAGAATTTTCTCTAACTTCTCCACATATTGAGGTTGATGAAGGCTATCTCTCAACACAATTGATAAAATATTATTCTGCTGGATCCATTCCTGAATATAAAGTAGTACATCTCAAATTATCGAAATACTGTCACTGATATTTAAGCTAAAAAGAAAAATTCAACCTGTTACAGTTTATTGACCTTATATACAATATTCTAATTGGGAGAAGTGAGAAAGATGCATTTCTAACTTTAATTTCATCTTAAAAAAATAATCATAATTTTAAATAATCCAGTATGCTAGTCACTGTGATATCTCAAGGGGAAATATTTTTTCAGGCATATTAAAATCATGAACTCAAGGCATAAAAATGTTAAAGCAACTTCAAACATAAAAAGCCAATGGGAAGAACAGTTAACTCTTCTATTCAATGAACAAAATTTTGCTCTTCCAGTTCACAACCATTAAATATCAAAACCAAATTGTTTAAGATACTTCTAGCTTTACTGGTATGCCTACAGCATATCACATAAAAAGGGCATAAGCAAGGACTGAAATCTAAAAAGATTAGATTATTTAAGTAGTGCCACTTCATAGGTGTTTTTAAAATGCTTTTAATTGAATTAGAGGCAAATATTCAAGCCATATTTAAGTAGATGCAATTTTTTTCAATGGTGTCATTGTCAGAGTCAGATTAGGGTCACCTATTTTTTGTTCTTACTGAAACAAAGCAGTGTGTGCTTTGAGCACTGAAAAAGAAAACAAATGTACACAGCATCATACCTTCCAACAGCATCCTTGATTACAGACTTACAATTGAAGCTAGTCTCATGAAATACCTAAATCTAGAAGTTTTCATTTAAAAACAGAGTTCTTGTCTGAGATGCCAAACTATAGGAAGTACGGAAAAAAAGAGACCTATTTCCTCCTATTGCTTTAAAAAGTCAAACTGCAGTCATTCTTTTTTTGTCAGCAGTCCTTTTGCAGATTATAAACCTCACAAGAGGTAGTCAGTCACAAAGATGGGGCAGAACAGTGCAAAAATCACTTAACACAACTAGATTTCACAAAGGTTAAGAGAAAATTGTATTGTCCTTACTTTAGCTTTATAAATGCAGATCCCTACATGTGCACTCAAGCATGAAACAGTAGTCGAAGTATGTAAATATTAAATAAAATTAAAATGTGGTATCTACAACTTTCTGTACCAAAGAATCTAGCTTCTGAAATGCAAAAAGCATAGTAGTCACTTCAGAAATCCAATGAGAAAAAAAATTACTTGAAGCAAAAAACCCCAGACTAGATCCTTATGTAAATGAACATTCAATTTTTAGGTACAGTGGCACTAAAGTTTCAAATTAATCACACCTGTTTTATGTAGGTTTGGTTTTGTTTTTTCTAAAATACTACATAAAACCCATACTACTCAAGATTCCCTTTTTAAAGCATCTTTTTAGCAGCACTGAAAATAATTCTCAACAACAGCTTTGAACCCAATACAGCAATTTTTTCACAGAAAGACTACTAATAAAATGACTTATTACCATGATGTGATACCTACTGTTTATAATACTACATATGAAAATTAGCAATGTGTGCAGGATACAGAATATATAGCTACTTCCACAATTAAAAGTAATAACGAGGAAGAAAATCTACTCAATGAATTTCAGTGAGGAGAACAACTTACTGCCATTCTTTCAGCTGTAAGCCATTCTTCTTCTTCAGGATTACCATGCCGATGAGTATAATATGAAACACTGGATATTACTTTGTTAACTTCATTTAGTGCATTCATTTTGCCATTGAAAGAAGAAATTTGTAACAACCTGTAAGAGAAATTAAATGTAATTGCTCCTGGGGAGGAACAATCCCATGCATCAGTACAGGTTAGGGGTTGGCCTGCTGGAAAGCAGCTCCATGGAGAAGGACCTTGGAGTCTTGGTAGACAGTAAGTTATCCATAGGACAGCAATGTGCCCTGGTGGCCAAGAGGACCAATGGTATCCTGGGGTGCATTAAAGAGTATGACCAGCAGGTCAACAGAGGTTATCCTCTCCCTCTACTCTGCGCTGGTGAGGCCTCATCTGGAGTATTGTGTCCAGTTCTGGGCTCCCCAGTTCAAGAGAGACAGGGAACCTTTGGAAAGAGTCCAACGGAGGGCTATAAGGATGATTAAGGGACTGGAACATCTCTCGTATCAGGAAAGGCTGAGAGCCCTGGGGCTGTTTAGTCAGGAGAAGAGAAGGCTGAGAGGGGACCTCATCAATGTCTCTAAATATCTGAAGGGTGGTTGTCAGGAGGATGGAGCCAGTCTCTTTTCAGTAGTGCCCAGTGACAGGACGAGGGGCAATGGGCACAAACTGCAGCACAGGAAGTTCCACCTCAGCATGAGGAAAAACTTCTTTACTGGGAGGGTGACGGAGCACTGGAACAGGCTGTCCAGAGAGGTTGTGGAGTCTCATTCTCTGGAGACCTTCAAAACCTGACTGGACATGTTCCTGTGCAACCTGCCCTAGGTGATCCTGCCTTGGCAGGGGGGTTGGACCAAATAATCTTCAGAGGTCTTTCCAACCCCTACCATTCTGTGATTCTGTGAAAAAGTGTGGGAAAAAAAATGTTAGAAGTAGCATATCATATGAGGAGTAGCATCTTACCTAAGTATCATTTTTAACCTAAATATTTCTAAATTTTTTACAGTTTCTTCTTGTCCTGGAACTCTTGAAGCTAAGTTCTTTAGAGATTTGATTATCATTGACAGAGCATCATTTTTGGCTTCATTCTTTGCTTCTTTTTTCAGTTCATCATCAGTTAAATTTTCTAAAAATTGTGGAACCATTTCTATAATTGGAAGGAAGTATTTCTTCACCGTA
The DNA here is from genome assembly GCF_000687285.1 of Phaethon lepturus. Classification (NCBI taxonomy): domain Eukaryota; kingdom Metazoa; phylum Chordata; class Aves; order Phaethontiformes; family Phaethontidae; genus Phaethon; species Phaethon lepturus. Next base: position 32,784 of record NW_010524138.1, read on the forward strand.
TGTAATGTTAGAAATTCGTAACATTGTCCAAATGGCCTAAAAAGAAAGGAAAAAGAGATCAGAGTGCCATAATCGGTAGTTGAGTAGTATTAAGATAGCAAGGAGCAATTCATTCAAGTAACTCAAGTCTATTTACAAGCACATGAAATGTTGAAGGTCAACAAAACTAGGTAAGAGATGGAGTGAGGGAAATGCCTCAAGAAAAGGCTAAGCTTTGCACTAACATAATATTTTAGTTAGTCCAACTGTTTGAAATATGTAAATTACTGTTTTTAAAAAACTTACTTGATGAGAGCTGCAATTATCTGAACATTCAATGCTGATCCACTCATGAAGCGATCATGCAAGATCTGAAATCCATTTAATGTGCCAAACTTGTTGATAAGATCTACTAGCCAACCCTGCAATATAATAAACAGTTATTTTCTGACATTTATAAAGTAACATCTAGAAATATTTTCAAGCACCTGTTAGTAACAAAACCTGCTTTAAAAAAGCCCTTACACAATAAACTGTTAGAAGGTAATAGAATTGACAGTGAACTTGCCTACATAGTTTAAATACTCAGTTTTAAGGAATGCTTAGAAATAGGCAACATGATCTTTCCCGTTATCATATCAAAAAACAGATGATGTATTTGAAATTATTTGAAGAATTTTATCAAATATATAGGAATAAAAATGACTATACTTCAGTTAGGACAAAAAGCATGATGATTTTGGTATCTTTTTCTGGTCCTGGATGCAATAATGCCGCATATAAAAGCGGTAAGAATTCAAAATAACATTCTTCTAAACGCGGTTAGCAATGCAAGGAAGTTCAAGGACACGGGGCTATTTATCTTTGGTTCTTACACATCAATAGCTAGCAGTTCTACTAAAAAGAAAAAGGAAGAAAGCAAGAAAAATGTCATTCGGTTAGCTCCTGAAGTTGTACCAATGCCATTTGGAGCACAATTCTGAAAAATTCAGAGCAAAGAACCAGAACAGATTAGTAATCTGTACTGCTAGATAAAAAAAAAAAAAAGGGGCACACACAAAAAAAGAAAACAAGCCCACAAAAACAAAAAAAAACACCCAAACACCCCAAAACTCACACCAAACAAACCCCCAAAACCACACTGACACTAGCATACCATGTCAAATTAAAAACATTTCTCCCGTAATTAGGAACCATAAGAAAAGGGAGAGAAAATGTCTACTTTATCACACAATCTCCTCCTCAAAAAATGTCACCTACAAAATCATGTTGAGTGAGAAGGTAAATCCATCAACTGGCAAATACAAGCAAGCCAATTAACACAGTAGGAATGGCATTCCAATAGAGTTGTGCCAGCTTACCACAGAAACACATGACACAGTTTGATTGTGGACCAAAGACTGAAAGAGTTAGAAGGGAAAATTTAACCAGTCATGATTTAATGTACAAGTCAAAAGCAGCAGAACATCTTTGTGTCATAGAGAATGAAGGGGGTTCATCTCCCCCCCCCCCCCCCCCCCCAACACTTCTCTATGGCTACTGTGTAATTAGGTAACACTGCATAAAATTAAAAATAGAGGTCTGAAATGCTCTCGTACCTTTGGTGATCGTGGGTCAGGAGGACGGGCATAAAGTTCATCTTCAGCAAGCTGGACTCCTGCAGGAACTGTTTCTGAGGGACGAGTACCATTGTATAGGTGGAATTTGCAGTGAGGATTTAAGGCCATGGCAAGAAGTTCAAGAAGGGGAAACCAATCTTGGGACAGCTTGGCCACACAGAGCTCCACTAGTCGATGAGTGTTGTTAATAATACATCTCTATTAAGAAAAAAAACAACCACCAAGAATATGGCAGGTGACCGTATGATGAACATGAACTATAAACTCCAAACCATTTCTACCTAGCATGCAGAGTTGCGTAAATTTTACAACTTTGTATTTTAATTAGTACTTCCTCCAATAAAGGGTTTAAACAAACTTTAAACTACCTGTTTTCAGCTAAAAATTAAATTTATGAAAAAGACACAAAATTTTTTGGTTGAGACATTCAAGACTCACCACCGAACTATTAACTTTCCCTTCTTTCACCCATATCTCTAACAGATTTTCATTTGCTTATGAAGATCTCCACAGTTTCTCATTTCACATGTGACTAGCTGTCCAACGTGTAGTTTTTATATTCAAACAGCTGGTGCAAACATTCAGAAGTTAGCAGGTTCCTAAAAGCTTTTACTAAATAAGCAAGTTTTCATATTCTAGCACACACAGGAAAATAAGCACCTCTCTAGACATCTGGCCAAAGACAGCCTGCTTAACAAGAGCTGCACTACTGAACATACAAAGTTCAGTTTCTCCCCATATATCTCTGATTCAGTCTCTGCAGTCTCCCCATAGTGACAAAGGCAGTCTCCTTCCTCGTTTGAATTACTGTCCTTTTCAGAAACACAACTTTAAAAACTCACATGAATCTCAAACTTCCAGCCGCTCACTGCCTCATCTGTAAGGATTTTTGTGAAAGATATTGTTAACCCATCTCGAAAAAATCGCTGGCATGCTTCACTTTTGACATCAAGGCCTATTAAAATAGAAGAGAAAAAACCAAACTATTGGACATGCAATTTCATTAGTTGTTACATGAACTTTTAAATATTGATAGCAGTGATTTGGACTTCAGAAGTTTGGTGTTTAAAGCTTCAGAAATATTTTAAAAAAAGAAACCTTGCATGAAGACAAACTTACATAAGCTTGTATGGATGAAGACTTGACAGATTAATGTTCTAGTAAAGCCACCTCAAAAATTGCATTCCTTTAAAATAATTTTAAAATTATCTAAAAACATGTGATAGGGTGTTTTTTAAAACTTGTAACACTCAAAGATACAGTAGCAAAAATAAGAGTAAGTACAATCTTTATTTTCCATTCTTCTGGTGTACGTGCATTTATGCTCTCTCTTACTTTGTTGCTACTAGTATAACTCAGTCAGTGAAGCGGAAGAAAGGGTGAGACCTGCTCAGCTTCCCAGACACAATTAACCTGCAAAAATAAACATGAATCCTCCTGTCGCTCACCTTCACTTGAAGTACAGTTTCTTGTAATTCTGCTGCCAGGACCCAACACACCTAGACCCCAGCATTGTTGCAAACCTTTGCAGTCACCTTTAAAATTAGAGCAGTGCTCCACACTTTTCTTTTAGCTATTTTAAAACTCTGGAGTTAAAAATAACCCAGTATTTCAAGAAATCCTATTTCCCCTTCAAATGTTCAGTTAAAGAAATTAAATAGAGCTAAAAGTCAACAGAAAAATATACTGAATATGTTTCAGTAAACGTTGGAAACTATGAAAGCCATTGGGTACATTATAAGAAGTGACCTGTCTGCAGTTTCTTTACAGAACAAGTTTAGTTTTCAATCAAGGAATCTTAGCATTCCCAAGCCTACAGCCTCCAGATTCACAAAAATTATTGCCACCATTCCCCTCAGCCTGCAATCTCCTTGATGAGACATCCTGACAGTAACTTCCACTGGTTTGGGAAGGATTGATTTGGGTTATCAAATTAAAGTTCCTCATAGTTACAAACAACTGTACAACAGGGGTTCCTTTCAAAAGTGGTCGCAGAACATCTGCCCTGCCATGTTAGTACATACCACAAAGGCTTTCCAAACTCCTGTAACAGGGCTTGCTAGCCTATACGCTTAAAGTAGGTGCAGTTCTCAAGCGTCTTGAGTAATGCAGGAATCTTTGGAAAGCCCCCATCACCTCCTTGAAAACTACTCCAGTGTTCCCTCTTTTTATCACTACCAGAGGCACATGATATAGACTATGTGGCCAAGTGTAAAAAAACTTCACATTATCCTTCTATGTAGCTTGCACTCTGGATAGCTGACATCCCTACACTATATAGTAAGTGCTAAGACCAGTAACAAAAGGCCACAAGGCACAGCAATGACAAAATGACAAAATAAGAGAAGAGAGGTGGACACTGCCTATAACTTGGGCATTTGCAGTAAGCAATGGTCTTTGTTAAATGGACTCCTCAAGGAAGTAAAGATGACAAATTCACCCTATATAAAACAGAGGACAGGAAAGGCATCCAATGTGGTCAACCTGACCAAGGGGAAATGTTCCCTTCCGAACCCAAATGGAACAGTGAACTTAATTCTTGAATACAAATTTAAAGCAAGCACTCAAGTGATTTCTAATGGTCCTCAAAGTACCAGTGTACCGCACTGAAACATCTCTCAAACTTTCAAGTGCTTCTTGGACCATCTCCCCACACAATGGTTGGCCAGCTTCAGTCAGCAAGACATTTCAAACCAAGTTCAGGAATACCAAACCAGAGTATGTTTCAAAATACGTTGTCCTTTCTGCACTTCATTGAACTTGGAAAGAGAGGGAAGATGTAGAACGTTAGAAGATACTTGTACGACTCCTGAATATACAAGCATCTTCTACCTTCTCCCACAATGCTGCATACTGCTGAAACAACTGACACAGAAGGAACCAAGGCTAGGTGTCTACAAGGACCGGAGTATCATCAAAAGCAGGGTACAGGAGTCCTAAAAGACAGCAGGTTGGGAGAGGAAGCAAGAGCAATCTGAAAACAGCAAGAACAGAAACAACTACACTAGACATCTGGCATCTACTGTTTGAATCAGATTTAGTATCACTAACTCTTAGGTAAGACCACAAGCAGCCCTGAGCTAAGTATTTAGAGAAAAGTTGAAGAAAGTAATAATTCAGTGAGAAAAAAGTAAACATGAAAGAAAAAGGTGGATGTGCAACACACCGTATAGGGGAGCTACAATTCGGGGATTGGAGGAAGAACAGAGGGATATGTTATTTCTGTACTTATGCTTAGAAGTGGTCAATTTGCCAGATAAGCCATGTACAGTGTATTAACCCTGCCACAAGAGCAGAAAGACTCTAGGTCCACAAAACTTGTCAGTCCAGATGCAACTGTGTATGAACAAACTCTGATGCATCTGAGGAGTATTCAACAGTATAGGGTTGGAGCACTAAGGTCCTAAGCAAAATCACCCACCTCCTCTTCTTCAGGACTTTGGACTACACAACTTTGTAGCTGCAACCCCAGAGCTGGCTCCACACATTGGCGTGACACTGCGCCAGCGAAGCCCTACCAGACCTGGAGTCTCAGGAGGTGCAGCAAAGAAACCTTCAATGACTTGGCAAGGGCTGGCTCAGATCCTGAAGAACTGACAGTGACCTGAACCTAGTAAGATATGGGGAAACACACACTTGCCCATGGGCACAGTGCCTACACATGGTACTCACAAATTCTGGCAGACTTTCATAACTATTAATCATCAGGAGTATGAGAGTCCTTCTACACCAAGATAGCGCACTGACCCTGCTGTAGTTCATTTCACTGAATTGGTTCTAGCCCAAATACCCAGCTAAGAAACTTTGGAACATGACGATATAAATTTGATGCCCTTGCTTTAGGTAGATGGCTAAAAATAACCATTTCAAAAAAATGCAGAAGATACAGCTTCAGTAAGGAGCTCAAGAGTGGTCCCACAGAAATGCAGATGGATCATTCAGAGAGAGATGGTCTTTAGAGAAGATGCGGGAAAAACTCCTATTATTGGGCTGCCTAGCTTTTGGGTGTATGTATATTCATGCACACACACTTTTTTCTTTTTTTGAGGCTCTAGGGCCTGCCTCTCTACTCTTTCC
>NW_010524138.1:38489-54467 GCF_000687285.1 Phaethon lepturus
AATTCATCAAAACCAAAGATTTGGGATCAAGGTTGAAGGTTTAAGTTATGCAGTGAAATCTCATTTCAGTTTAAATAAGCTACAAATTCTGAAAGTTGCCTTGCATCTTGCTTGTGTGTGTCACATTGGAAAGTTTTGGCAGCATGTTAAAAATGGAATATAAACATTAGGAGCAATAAAATCCACAGCAAAGATGTAGCAGAGCAAAGTTGTTGAGGGGATTTTGAAAGAAAGAGTGGAGAATATTCTAGCCTATAAAAAAACCCCCAAAACCTAAACCAAACCATAACATGCAACTCACTATGACTTTTATTTCTGGAAAAAAAATCTCATTACTCAAAACACCCCATAAGCATTCCAGAATTATTTTGAAGATAAACATCAGTTTGCTATTAAATGATATCTTTCAAACAGGTTTTCTTTGATTAGCAAGTAAATCCAGGCTACAATTCGATATTCTAATGGTTTGCTTAATGAAGACTAATACCATTGTCTACACATAAAAAGATAATCTTCCTTAAATAACTGCATCTTCAGGGAATAATGCAAGTCACAGTCTAGATTCTAGAATTCATGCTATTCTGTCAAATCTGCTCCTTGTACTTGAAGGTGGTAATGATAACATTCAATTCTTACAAGTTCTTTCAATTCAGTTCAGTCATGTCCCTTTCAATTTCAGTTCCTGAAAAGATTTAAAGAGGATGGAAAAATCACTCATATTTTTCAGACAGGGTCACAAAGACAGCAGTTAACCCAGAGTCACTCCAGAATGCCAATGGCCACTGGCAATATTAGGAATAAAAGCTACTTAAGAATCCTAACTACTAGAAAATGATGCTTGCTAGAAAATTCAGTGGGCTTTTCTTAAGTTTTGTTGCTCCACAATCTAGATGAGTTATAGACTGCAATATAGGATTTATGTAATGAAACAGCTGGTTATTTTTCAATTTCTCCTTTAAGTTCTTCCCTTTTGAAACAGAACTCCTTCGATTAAGAAAAACGCCCACTGACAGGTAGCAAGGTGTCCAATTTTAGACTTTACTGAGATAATTCCGATCTGTTAAGAAACATACACAACAGAATAATTTATATTACTTTTCTATATATATATACAGCTCTGAAACAGTGTCCGCCAAGTTCTGAGCTTCCAAAACAGTGTCAGTTACACCAAGTGAGCACCCTATCATATTCCTCGAGCACTGGAAGTTATTTAAAAAAGAATCATCTTAGCCATCATGTAACTTCAAGTAGCGAGGAAAGAAAAATAAATCTAGGATGTGACTGTAAAGATAACACAGTTAAACAAGTACTTTAACAGCATTCCTTGTTCTCTCCTTAGCCAATAACCCTTGCATACATACACACATAGGAATTAATCTAGAGGTCAAAAGGAAGAGTAATTAGATAGCAACGCAGAAGCCCTTTTCAGAATTGGACACCAACAATTTAACAAAAATCAAAGTGCATAAAGCATATAAATAGATTTCCACTGTTTTTCACAACTTCAAGAGGAAAAAGAAAAGACTTTTTGCTTGGGAACTTTCAGCTGAGTCTGATGTCTTGGAAAGGTACGCTGATGTTCAGAGTAGCCAAAAAAATCTCATTCTGCTCTTACTACTTCATTGCATTGACAGTTTTTTGGTTTTTGGTTTTTGTTTTTTAAAGATGACTTAACAGCTGGCAGTACATACACCTCTCTTGCAAATCACAAGCAGAGAATTTTTTTACTGCATGGTTTCAACAGCCCAGACACATAGATGGCTGCATTTTCTTTCCGTAAGTTGGCACTTGTTTTGCCCCCAAACAGATGCGATCACTTGAAAATTCTACATTCACCTTAGGGTTCCTGTCAGACCTAGCTATATGCAAAGAAGCCAATTCGAAGTGCAACTACAGCTGATAAATCGGTGTTGGCAACAACATGTCATTACCCTGTTTTGGATCACAAGGGTGCACCATAACTTTTGTTTCTCCAGAGTGCTCCAAAGCAAAAAAATTTACAGAATATCATGACCACAAGCAGCTTTTTATTCTTAAAACTGCCTAAGAACAACTCTTGTTAACATGGAAATGAAGTCATCCTGGTCCTTCTGTGCAAAATAAGGAACAGGCACTTTGTATGTCACTGTATCTAAAACACAACTAGCTGGTAAGTGCAGATATCCTAGAAAAATACTTTTATCTGACTTCTGGTATTACTCAAATACTGCGGCAACAAATACTGACTGGAAGAGGAGACAAAAGCAACCTTCCAGAACTGAATTTTCCAGCACACACAACGAACTCATCAACCTGACTAGTACAATTTAGCAAACACATACACTGTCCTCATAAGGAACCCTCCTAATTCCAAGCAAGTTGGACACAGCAAGCAATATGGTAGAATTATTAGTCTGAGTCATGCTGTTTAAAATTCTAACTTTTCTCTAATATTCTCTAAAGTATGTATGTATGTGCCAAATTTGAACAAAAATTTATGGCAAGACATTTAGAAGGCTAGATTAGTAATTTATTTTTAAAAAACCCTAGTATTCTTTGAGTTTTAGTATCCGTTATAAAGACCAAACCCACTGGGTCTGATATCAAAGTGAATATAGAAAACAGGTAGATCAGGAATCACAACATTTTTATTGCTGTGAGCTTATTCGGCTTCCCTACTCATGCTAAGGCTCCTAATCTCTAACTACATTGATGGCTTTCTAAAATTTCTGATCTATGAACTTTCTGCATACCACCCTGACACAATCTACAAGACCAAGGTTGTAACAGAAATAATGAAGAATTTTTAAGCCTCCACCAGGGATTCAAAAGAACAAGAAAAGACTTTACACGCTGGCCCAATAATCATTGTCTTTTCAGCTTACCTTTTTTACTCAGGTCAATAGCAGCTTCTAGAAGAACTTCTAATTCCCCTTTCGGCAATACAGGAACAACCCATCGAGGCCTATATATTCAAAGACAAAACAAACCCCAATGTATTCCCACTGTGCTTCTTAAAAATCCTTGCCCCTTTGTAATGCTTTTAATATAGGGTAAGAATATACATTTTTAAAGGCTCTGATGAGCACTCCATTTTAAAAAATCCTCTGATTTGCACTTCTTTCTCTTTACAACTCTAACCCAATTAAAAAAAAAAAAAAAGTATTTCAAGAAATCCAGTGAAACAAAGATGCAAGAATCCCAATTCCACTAACATGGTATTTGCATAAATAATCTACACCCTCTGAAAGAAGTGTGAAAATACCTGTTGATCATGTCATCCAACTTTGCCAGGTCTGTGTGTGGAAACGCAGGCTCCTCATCTTCAAGCTGGGGCGGAGCATCTCCCTGGCCCTGCTCATCAGGTGGGGTAGCTGGGGAGTTCTCATTGGAAGAATCAGGTGACGATGTCTAAAATTGGTATGGAAAACACTTTAAATTCTGTCTGCACTTACATACCACTTATTTTGGCATTTTTCCTTCACAATGTGTTTCAAAGAATCACTTCAGTAAGTACCTGCCATCATAAAATACAATAAAAAAATTTTATTTCAGATTAAAAAAAAAAAAAACACACCAGTATTAAATGTGCTATATGCTTTCTATCTCAACAGTTTAAAAATTAAACTATTTTCCCAGTGAGGAAAGAGTTTTTTGTAACACACTTTACTTTCTGCAGACCACCTGTCTAGAAGGTGAAAATAAAGACTATAGAGATGCTCTAGTTTTTATAAAACTTCTGCAGAAAAGATGACTATTTTAGGTAGAAAGACAAACTTCAGCAACAGCACAGAAGAAAACGATCATGAAAAACATCTTCCAAAAAAGCTTGCTAAAAATGACTAACACACTACTACAGCTGGCTACTAACCAGCTTCCAAGAACATGATTAGTTAAGTCCATTTTGATGGGCCAGGCAAAATACAATGTATTCTGTAGCCACATGCTTATTCATATATAGAAATTGTATGAAGTGACAATAATAAAGATTCAAATCAGAACGGCAAGATTTAGGAGGACGAGGGAGGACCAAAACCTCAAGAACATTTTTCACATGTTGTACTGTGTCTGGCTGGCATGGAGTTCATTTACTTCACAGTACTCTGTACGGTGCTGGGTTTTGGATCTCTTACCAAAACAGTAATAACACATGAGCATTTTGGCTGTTGCTGAATAGTGTTTGCACAGATTCAAGGCCTTGTGTTTCTCACTTTGGCCCCCAGCAGTAAGTAGGCTGGGGATGGGCAAAAAGCTAGAAGGGGATGCAGCCACAACAACTGACCCCAGAGATACTCCATACCATATAGTGTCACACTCAGCAGTAAAACAGGGGGGCATTTTTTTTTGCCCAAGGTAGTTGTTGCTGGGGGACTAGCTGGCCATCCATTAGCTGGTGGTGAGTGACTGCATTTGCATCCCTTGTTCCCCTGCTACCTCTTCACTTACTAAACTGCCTTTACCTCAACCCATACATTTTCTCACTTCTGATTCTCTCCCCCATCCCACTGAGGCAGAGGGAGTGAGCGACGGGCTGGGGGCTTACCTGGCAGGCAGAGTCAGCCCACAACACATGTTCCAAAGAACAGTTAATTCTCAGGAAGCAACAACCATTGAACCTTATGGTATTAAACACGTATCATCTTCATACCGAATTAAATGACAAAGCATGGCTTTTCTTTTAAATGGTTTTGGCTGCACTGTTTAAATGCATCTTTTCTGGTATTTTTACCCCCAACAAAAAAGAATCATCACATTATGATGTAGTATTGCAAAGTTTTTTGCTTGTCTGTTGAAAGCAGGATAACCCATTCAACAGAAACATGCCAAGTTGTTCAGTCTAGTACAATGAATCTAGATGAAGCTGGTCTTAAAGAACTGATACTCACTTGTAAGCTGTTTCATCCCAAAAGTGCTTTTGCAGAACTTAGCACAAACTGAATTCACAGAGAGAAATTTTACCAGTTTGTGGTAGGTAAGTCTACAACGTCGTTCTGAGGAAGCTTCTGGTATTAGTCCAAGAACGCTTCTTATCCAAAACAAAAATACTTGAAAGAACTATGCTGCTGCCTGGAAAGAGAGCATCTTTTGCAATGCAGTGCTCCCTAACAGCATCTACTTTGCCAATAGTGTTGCCTTCATCCCTCAAAATCTTTTTGGACTTTCAGACACATACAAAAGATATCTAACTTAACTAGACATCTCTAGGAATATAGAAACTCAAGTAATTCAGAAACATTATTTCTAAAGAACTCCTTTATTTTTAGACAACTTAATTGTTAATATCATACCTGATTCTGCTGGAGGGGAGGTTGGGACTGTCCATCAGGAGCCTGGCCCTGGCTGTCATTCCCTCCTACCGGAGAGCCACGAGTCGTGGCTGTCATACTCGACACAGGGCAGATCTTTGCAATTTTGTCTGCTTATGTAGTTGTTGTGAGAGAAGAAATTATAGTCCACTTAGTAAAGTTGAAGTACCAGCATATGCTTCCCTTAAAAAGCTCCAACTCAAGAACATGCCATCTTGCAGAGACCATTGCATAACCTGAAAAAAGAAGACAACATGCTATACTGACACATGCATATCAAAGTAATCCATATGTGGAAAAGAACACTACAAAAACAAATATACTGCTATAAAGAATCTTTTATTTTAGACTTAGCATTTCTTTTTATTGAGTGCAACTGACATCAGAAGAAGGTAACATTTGAAATATTTAACATGATTTTAATGTTCCAAGTAAAAATTACACTGATAATTACCTCTATAACACTGAAAAACTTACACACATCCAAAATGCAGCTGTTCACTCTGACTCTACTGTGCTTGAGTTGCTGCAGTAGATTTTCAATTTGAATTCAAGGTGCTGACCAAGATCTATGTAGAAATGACCTGGCTAAGAGCATAAAGAGCCAAATTTGTCATCTTTTCCAGTACTCTTCTCCTGACACTGTCCAACTGCAGACATCTGAGAGGAAGTTAGAGACTGATTCTACCTCAGCTAAGACTAACAGAGACGCTGCAGCCAAAGCTTCTATTTGCACATCAGTATTTACCCAGGGCATTTGAGCTGTATTCCCTTCTTCCAGCACGTGCCTATGAAAGCCTGGGTCCACTGGCCTTTCAGGCCCATTACAAAGCCCATGACACTGCCACCAAGTATTTTAGTGGATTATATGAAGAAAATTGTGACAACAGATATATCTTTTGATCTGGTAATCATGATATACCAACAGTTCAATAATCACTATGTATTTCAACTTCACTGTGTATCATTTAAACACAGAAATAAAAAGTTGCATCAAGTTATGTCAGCAATTCCACTCTAACCCACAGGGCACTGTATAACCACAGAAGACGAAATGTAGGTTTCCAGAGCAACTCAGGCTTCCAAGCACTACCTTAACCAACAGCAGTACTCAGAAAGTTCAAAAGCCAAGTAGGGTGGTAGAAAGAATTGTGTGAGCTTTCAGCAAGAGTCATCTGGAAGTGCTAAGTTCTTCATTCAGTCAGCAAAAGCTTCAAGTTAACAAGTTAAGAGTGAAATTTCTGCTGTAACACTATGCATACTTGTAACTGGTTTATTATGACATCTCAGATTAATTTTTAATGCTGCTATCTTTCCTCAAGAAAGTTTAAAATCCTTTCATAAATCATGCAAATTTGCAAGCCCAGTTACACATCCAATAAATTAACAGCACCAAACAATTTAGAGATCTCTAATATTAGTCACTAAAATAATGTTCACTTTTGAACAAAACTGTACTCTTTGAATACAGTCAATTGTAATCCATCCCCACCCTTCAGAATTCATATTCATAGAGCTTAGTAAGCCTGCTAAGTGCAGAACAAAGGCATTACCAACTCCATTTTTCTTTAGGAATAAACTGATTTTTTAAATGCAATTTAAAAAATTAACTTATTTAATCGGTGCTTTATTTAAAATGCCCTCCTCCTTTTGAGTACTTAATTGTTTTCTACCAATGGTTAGAAAGATCAGTAGGTAGAAAGTACCAGCAAGACTAAGTTTCCTGACATGTATACATACACACAAATGTACATGTGCATATATATCTCTGTCTCCATACATACACACACACTGTAGCCTACTGCAGTTCAATGCAGTCAGTTCCTCTGCACTACCTGATTGAGGCTTCTAGATACTTGCATAAACCAATGAAATCAAACTCCTGCCAACTTACACTGCACTTTTCAACAGGCCTAAGCCAACTCTACCACCACAATAAACCTTCCTTAATGACCACCATTCTTCCTTAACAGGTCTGGTTCACAATATGGCCACAAAGAAACTTGTGCTGGCACAAGGAGGGAGCTGGCAGAGAAGCAGGAAAAGGGTGAAACAGCTCCTTTCAGGAGCACTCCTGGTCTAGGTTGACTTAAACTGCAGAAAGAAGTGACCACAGGCAGCTGTCGTTCCACAATAACCTACATCAAGTCCAAGCTGCTTCAATCTCATCTCTTTCTTATTCTAATGCTTTTGCCTGAACTATCATGAAGCGAGCCAGTTCAGAGTACTAAAGGAAACAAGATGATTGTGATTATTTTTCAGTTGCTTTAATTACCTGAACTAGTGTACTGCAAGGCCAGAGAATACTCATCGTAATGCCAGCCAGGGAGCCAGGCCAAAACTGCAGCTCTCCTGTTAGACTGACTTACACTAGCGTGGATTTACCCTCACATTTTGCCTCTGTGCTTAGCTGAAGGGTCCGGGCAAAACATACCTGTAAATTCCTTTCTACTCAAGGCAAGTGACATAATTTAAATTAGTAGTAGAAAACTACTACTGAAATAATCAACTTACTCAAAATCTTGTAAATTCACAGAGTAAAAATCTGTGTAACAAAATATACAGAATTTTGTAGACATTAGTAAATACGTAAGATTTACATAAAGAATTAACGTATCTTTTTCTTCCTCTTATTTAGTGACTGCTTCCTTAAGACTCTAATCATGATACTCCATGTGTATTACACTTCTCTGGGAAAGTAATTTAAGTATTTTCATCATTTACCGCCCCCCTGCCTCGTGTGATGACCTCAGAGATACAAAAGTAACTTCAGGTTATGCTGCAGCTAACCAAACACACTCCAATAAACGGTCCAATTGCTTCTTGTAGTATCTGCATATTCCAAATTGCAAGGATATTCTTGTTCAGGTGTTTTCCTTCTAATTACAAACTATACAAATATGTTTTTGTAAGCACAAATGATCATCCAATATATGCATTTTAAATGGTATTAGAAAGGAGTAATTTACCAGTCCTGTTTTCAGCCACTGATTTAACCATTTATGTTTCAGAGAAAACATCAAACTGCATGCCCACAGAGAACACACTACTGCTTTAATCTCTCTAGATCTGATTAACTGTAAAATTTCCACATTCCTGTAATTTCTTAATTCAGACTATTCAATTTCAATTTTTTAGAGTTCAAACTCACCAAAGCACAGTCTGGCTCAGCTCAAGAATAGCCTTTACACCTATTTGTAATCATTTTGATTATTTAGAAACAAATGTAAACTCATGCAGTTACACCTTGGTTTTGAGTATACAGGCAACCCAACAGAAACAATTCAAACTGCCTGTATCCAGCTGAATTCTAATGGAGACTCTATATTAATTTTTATATACCTCTCATTTCTACTATATTTGATTTTAGATTCAGCACATGAAGCCGTGTTAAAAAAATTATTACCTTTACCCAAAGCTTTGAATGGATGTTTTGATACAGTGTCAAGATGGAGACAGATGCTTGTTAAATGACAAACTAAACTACCCCATTGTTAATCAAGAGATGTATGAGGCTACAAAGACTGAGTCCCACTGACATTTGCTTTTTGATTGCCAACTGAGAAAATTCTGATTTGCCATGCTTTTTCCATCTCCTTATGCCACCCTCACCCACCATTAAATTATAAGTGAAAGAGCTTTTGCTTCACCTGACTCCCTGTCATTTTAGTAATGCTAGAAAAGACAACTATAGTTTTTTTGACTCCACATGCTCGCTATCTAGAAGACACTACCCGCTGCAAGTAGCATTCTAACAGAGCACCAGCAGACTGCACAGAGCATGCTGACACAGACACAGCGCTGCCCTCCGGGAAGGGCCTCTGCTTCCAGGCTCAAGTGTTCAGTACAGCTGCACATCTGAGCCTCACCTCAGCTTCCACAGCCAGCAACCTTACACCTGTGTGGCAGAATAGGTTAATTTTGTTTGGGGAGGAAAAGAAAACAAGCACCTTGTCAAAAGCCAGGAAAAAAACATCAGAGGTAGGTTCCTGGGTATGTGTTGAGTAAGAAGTAAATGTATTTATGTGTACATATTGCTCTGTTACAGGATAACATGTAACAGCAAATACAGAGGATGGCATTTTAGCATACAATGATCAAGGAACATGCATAATTTTCTAATACGGTTGACTTGTAGAACAACAGCTTTCATCTTTCAAAGTCGCCTCCTCAAAAGTAACTGAAATACCCCAATACATACAGCCTTTCTCCTAAATTAGCTACTTTACAGAGTCTCAGAAAAAAGCAAATACAAGGTGACAGCTGACAGTAGCAGACCTCAAAATACAATTTATTATTCATGCGCATTAGCAAAGCCCTATCTAGGGACACAGACCTATTTTTCCTTTATTTAAAGTTACCTGGTTGTATGCAAGTGAGGATACATGTCACAAAAGCTACTCTGCAGTGTCGTAACAATGTATTCCAGGATACTAACCTACTCAAAATGTACCAACAGAGCTTTCTAAAAATCATACAACCATGCTAAGGAAGAAATACAATTATATTTTCTCCAGCGTTATTTCTAGAATTACATTCCTATCTTAATGGGATCTCACAGAAGGTATGCTTTTTCCATCCTAAGTGCTGTACTGCAAAAAAGCTTAACTGCAGCAATACAAATTTTAATTTGAAAGGCATCACAGATTTGTTTCATATAGGATTCTGGGAACTTTTAATTAGGATTAAAATCCTAACAAATACTGACTCATCACAAAGGTTATGATTTGATTCTAGTCTAAAAATTCTAGACTTAGGAATCTAACCTTCTACCCTATTCCTTCATTTCAATCAAAACGCCTTCTCGTCTAGAAAAACCTCCCCCAAAACTGTAACACTGACCTAATTCAGTAGTTACAATCTATATACACCCCCACACAATTATTTTTCTTTCTTCCCTGTGCTTTCTGTCTTTCAGGGGGGAGGAAATTATTTATATAATCAGAATAGAAAACTGGTGGTCCCAGCAATTTGCTCATTAACACTGACATGCACTAGAATGGAAATGTATTCAATAATTAATGAAAAGCTTGTCATTAAACTACTATTCAGTAGAGCAAGTAGTGCCTAACTTTCCATGTTTAAAAAGTACCTGATAAGCAGCAGAGAAAAGGTTATTTCAAATAGTTTAAATTACAAAGACAATTAATTGAGATTCCTTCTCCTAGCAAAGAAGTGAGCGTACATGGGACTTAACATCAGCTGCATGAGGGTCCAAGACAATATTTTGAAGCAATAAATTTCTAGGAGATACAGTAAAAGACAGATTTTGAGTAACTATAATTATTACGAACTAAAACTATTCTCATGGAAAAAGGTTACTTCAAGTAACCTTTTTCGTTGATCTTTCCACATCGTATGTCTGAAATTAAAACACCTGGCAGCGTAAGTTTCTGGAGCACTGGGAACATCCATGCAAACATGCAATTCTATTTGCCCTCAATATCGTATGACAAAATAAAGAGGAATGTCCTGAAACACACTTTGGTTTTTTCACAATTTTTTTCTTTTTTAATTTCAAAGCTTAGTGTTGAGACTAAGTGTAGCTAAGCTACATCTACTTAATGGTATGTGACTTCTTCGTACAAGATGTTCCTACACCTACCATTCACATGAATTTAAGCATGCAGTAAAAGCACAAAAAGTGAATTTCCAAAAGAAACATCACCACTTATTGTTAGGTCAAGGGCAAAGCAGAGGGACTCTCTCAACCCCATAAATACACTCTCAAAGGAGTCATCTAAATGCATTCAGATCTTCAAGTACCAGCTACAAAACATTCCATGCTGAAGAGACTGTAGAGGAATGCTGCAGGAAATGCTAGTTTTAAGCAATGATGTTTCCTCCTCCTTGAGCAACAAATATGAAGATTATCTGTATTATAGACTTACAGGTGTGACAGCCTGATCCTGTTGCCTTCTGCCGATAGTTTAGAGCACTGGGGAATTTATGCAAAGGTTTGGCTGAAAATTTAAAGTTCTGAGGACATGCAAAGGTTGAAGCCTTGATGTGAATGAGATTTGGGGAAAACAAAGTTCAACAACCTCAAAGAAATGAAAATGCCATATTTATACCCTGTGTTAGGAGAACGAAAATACTCATGTATGTGGCATAATTCAAGAACAGGGATAGAGAATTCAGTATCTCTCCTGTCACTATTAAAAAAACCAAACTAGACAGAGGGCTTAATGATACAAAGAGCAATTTATTATTTTAAATACAGCTCTGTTACAGCAAAACCATGTGGATTATTTCATCTTTGGGGAAAAAAAATTCTAAACAGAAAACTGAACAATGGTACTGGTTTCTCATGTAACTGGACTCGAGATATGCTCATGAAGAGCAAAGTATGACTACACTTAACTGTTTCAAGTGTGACAGGTAGCCCAAGTTTATGGTTCTCGGGTACCCTTTTCAGGTGATTAGAAGTAGTCTCTCCTCAGGCTTCTCTGGCTAAAGCTGACCCCCATCATCACAAGTTTTTCAGTCTTAAAATAAAATTCTCATTGAAATGCCACACTTGGAGCCCAAGAAATTCTAACCAATCCAAACTGTATTCAAGCTAAGGCTGAGAACCCAGTATTAGGCCCTACATGCCAAGGCAACAAAACTGACAGATTCAAAACATATTAATTTCTTTTTTCCACATGGAATAACTTTCCAGAAGACTGCAAAAAAAACCCAAGGAAATCCTTTACACCACTCAAAGGACTGTCTTACTTCAAGGCAATAATCAATGAAGGTCAGGACCTGAAAGGCAACTTGACAGCAGCAACAAGTGACTTTCTCTAAAAGGCATTCACTTGCCAATAATTATTGCAGCATTTAACGGTTAGATGGTGTACCACTGGTTACTTAAGGTACATGATGCTTCTTCCCAGACAATGTAACAAGAGGTCAGGTCTTCATACACTTAGTTCTGGCTACCAAACAGAAAAGTCAATTTCAGTTTCTGTTCGGAAGGAGAAGTCTTTTGCTCATGTGACAGTAAATAGAGAAGAATGCCAAAGATACAGCACCAAGAAAGCAAGTAGGCAATGCCTTGCATACAAAACCAGCAAACGTTAAGACAATTAACCATGCTCCCTTCACTGAGCTGTGGCCTTGCTGCCATGCTCTTCCGTAGGCTTATGTTTCAGGCCACTGACATAGACTGAGCACTGAGCAAGACTGGGCCTCTCACCCATTCCTTCACTCTGAGGAGCGTTCAGTGGGAGTTACACTGGTTCAACTGATACGAAACTATATCCTCAATGATATTCAATACATCTGAATGACAGAAGGAAGAAGGACATAATAGAATTGCAGCGGCTGTAAATTTAATTTAAATTCTTGTTTTAAAAATTTCCAAGTCATTAAGAAACTTAGTGCTGGTAAGTAGCTAGATAATGTGGGTTTTTGCACTGGGAGATGAGGATTTTGGTCACGACAGCAAAACACATCAGACTTCCCAAGAACAGAATTAAGTCAAATGAAAAAAAAAAGCACTGGTAAATGCATGCACTATAGCCTAAGAAAAGCAAACTTAGTAAGTCAGTTCGATCTGGAAAATGCCAGCATCCATTTTAAAACTTACTATGCAGTCCTTTTCTTGAATTCACAATGAACACGCAAAAAGTGGACAAGGCTTCCTTTCACCTAGTATTAAAAGAACAAGCTGCAACAGGAAAACCTCAAAACTTTAAAAAAATAATCACATCGAAGAACTTTCTTATGTACATTTGTTTCAGACAGCCAGATTCAATCTCATGCTGTTAAGCACCACAATGCTATACTTTCTCCCAATTATGCTACAGTTTATTTACTAAGGAGGCTGCCCTTCTGCAACCCAAAAAATGTGTTCTTGGCAATACAATATCAAGTCCATCCTAATTGGCTGTGAGTCCAACTGCAACCTCAGTCCTTTACAGGCAGCAGTAAAACACTATAAGCAAGGACAAAGCATGGTGTAAAGTTTGCATTTAAAAAATCTTCTAGATCAAAAGGAATACACACATTTACAGTTGATACTCCATCGTCTATACAGTAATTACTATTATATCATGTCTACTTATCACTACTACAAGAAAATCGTATCTCTAAAGTCTGCACCAAAGACTGAGTAAATGCTCTTGGTTCCTTATTTCTGTAGTTTGGTCATGGCTGTATCAAATACTTCAAGTTGTTTACCCAGTTCTAAAATAGATGTAATAGTTACACCTCTCCAAGCTATATAGCAAAGTTCACCATCCAGAACACTTTTAAGAACCCTGTTTGTTCCTTAAAGCATTAATCCAAATGCTAATAATTGCAAGCTGTTATGCTATTAGACTTTTTAAAAAAGATTTAATCTTATTTCATTTTAAAAAGGGATAATTAACTTCTAATGTTACTTCATATTCAACTTGACTGCTCTGCCTTTTTGCTAAAACAAGGTTATTATTGACTGCTCAAAAGCCAATGGGAAAAATCAAAATACATTCTCAGTACTATAGGTAGCAAAAAAAAATAGAGGCTTAACTTCACTTAAATAATGAAGGTTTTTCCCGGCAAGACATGAATTTTTACAGCAAAGCACTAGGGAACAGAGGAAATTTAAACATTTCTGAGCATTGAGGAAGTATCAATTTAGTTGCTGAAGCACACACTAAAAGGGGAATTAAAAAGTTTGGGAATGTACAGAATGGGATGTATTACAAAGTCTGAAAGAAACAACAGACCGGACACCTAAGTTTACACAGTAGTACTCATCTCCATGTTTTCTCTGCATGAGGATGCACACAACACAGATACAATTCTTGCCAATTAATATTCTCGTAAGAGCAGATATAAACTGTATTTCTGTACTGGCATTGAAAGTTTCCTTTTTTATTAGTTATAGCATTATCTAGCAGTGCTTCAGGAAAAAAATGGACAGTGATAGCAACACGTTCAATTTTCTAGTGGAATGAGTCTCTAGAGCTGTTTCAGAACATGTAGGTTTGTATACTAATGCAAGCAGAAAGCACTACCTCATTTTTCTTGCACTTAAAATTTAGTTTTGGATAAACATATTGCAATACACTAACAAAACAGAATTATTATCCCAAAATATTTTTTTCTTCATGCAATTCATTTAATGCATGGCCTCCAAATTTACTCTAATTGATTACCCTTATTTTTTAGCTAATACCTATTTCCTAGTACACACATATGATTATCATTCATAATTAATACATTGAAAACATCCCAGCAACCACCATACAAATCATTAAATGTTAACTATCTCACCCTCCTCTGCTATAATATTAAGTAATATTTCTGCTCTGAACCTAAACACAAAAGATGCATCAGTGTCCTAACAAAAAACTCAGTTTCCAATATTTGTAATTTAATATATTAAAACAACTTATACTGAATTTTTTAAAATCAGAAAACCCAGATAAGTTGCACTCGACAGTTCTGTGATATAATCAAGAATCCAAAGAAATCTACAGATACAACTCCTACTAGATCTTGAAAACAGGATACAATCCAAAATAGCACAGAAAGGAAGGGGAGGAGGAGTAGCGGGAACGGAGAGAAGAAATCAAACTACCATCTCTGGACATCACACCCATTTAGTGAAACTCATAGCCACTTTCTATAGTCTAAATAAGTAAGATTAACCTAATAATTTTCTTTATCATAAATATGAAAAGTGTTAAACACTACTTGAATTTCTGTACTGCATTTTTGCAGGCTTGTCTGATTAAATTTACTGTAAAACAAAACAGGTTTGGAAAAAAAACCCAACCAAAATCTAAACAAAACCCAAACCCAAAACACTCCACTGATTGAAACTGGAATTATTAACACGATTTTAACAAACAGGGACAACATTCCTAGCCAAACCCTTCATTTATCAATTCTCAATCCCACACTGTTTGATATTACCAATAACAGACAAAAACTTTGCACACAGCACACAAACTGATGGGGTTATAAACAATAGGGACATGTCACAGAGTAATCTGGATCATCTGATAAGCTTGGCACAATAAAATGTGCACTAACATAGCCAAGTGTCAGGTCATTCACCTAGGAAAAAAAAGGACAATACAGAAAACTTTTTATATATTGGGAAAAATGACTAGAAGAATAGTTATTCTAGAAAAGCAATTGCATGTGAACACCACAATTGCATGTTTGTGGCAAAAACAAATCTCAGGACTGTTGTCTTTTTAACAGAAGCATGTAATTTTAGTTGCAAAACTGGTAAGAAACTTACTGATAAGAAACTTGTGAATCACAGCCTTTTACATCTAGAAAAACAGTAAGTCGCATCAAAGACACTTTCCACACCAATTAGCTGCCCCAGTGAGATGAGACTGCAACATGCTAAATCAAATATCTGAACCCATTACAAGATTGTCCATGGGACAGAACACCAGAAACGATCCACTTGCAAGCCACTCCAGCTGTTCCGGGTTTTCCAACTATTTATCTTTTTGCTATTTGTTTATCTAATAATAATATCTTATTCCTTTGCAGTGAGGGAATAAAGATGTCCTTTTAAGACTGCTATTTCTATTCTCTTCAACTTTTGGACCTTTTAAAGGAGAAAAAGAAGTGAGAAGCCAGTAAGCAAGTACTATATGAACTATATTTTTAACTGATATTTTCTTTTCAAAAAAGCAGTCTCTGCCAATCAAGCACATAAACAAAATTTTAAAAAGCGAGGACCTGCCTTTTC
>NW_010524138.1:54498-70171 GCF_000687285.1 Phaethon lepturus
TGCATAGAGGTACACAATTTTCTACACAATGTAATATTTCCTTCTCAGTTCTGAAGCCCAAAGTTACAAATATAGTAAGATATTATTTCATGCTAAGAGCTTTTAAGCTGTAGACTTCAAGAACAGAACGCATACATCTGAAATGCGTGTTTTGCAAATCTTCAGCGAGTCACGCAATAAAACATTTCTTGGCTGTTTGAAATAGCACACAGAGCTAAGACCAGCTGATATCACTACCAGCTATATATAGCTACACTTTCAATTAAAAAATAATCTCCATACACAGAAACGATCTTTAAACACAAATTTTAAAGTACAAATGATAAAGAGTAATATATTCAGTAACACTATTCTTCATATCAAGTGAGAAGGGAGAATGCTCAATGCATTCCCAGAACACCAGGTAATACTGACATTGTATTTCCATCCATTGCAATTCTCCCACTGAAAGGGGTTAGGAATAGTATCTTCCAACACATGAGGAACTAAGTACCATGGCATTGTTATGGTTTTGCATTGCAAATATAAGCAGACATCGGATATAAAAGATAAACAAATACAGAACTAAATGGGGAGGAAGGTCTAGGTTTAATAGGTTTGAAACAAAATCAGTAACAGAACAGTGTAAAAAAATTATTACCAGCTATGCACAGGAAAGAATACCACTAAGTCTTCAACATTAAAAAACAAAGCCAAAAAAGCACTTCAGCAAAAGGCTCTTAAAAGGAGTTAAACCATGCCAGAGAAAGAGCAGCAAACCCCATTTTTACCAAAGTCTAGTTTTCTTGAAAGGAAGAACTCAGCAAGAAAGTAAATTTGTAACACCCAATACTAGCTTCTACAAGGCAATATTAAAAAAAAAAAAATCTGATTTCGTCAACACGTAATCTTTTATACAACTCAGCTAACATAAGAAACAGCTCTATTATGTGTTTGTGTTAAGCAGTACCAGTTTTTAAAGCACTAAAGCAAATTACAACAAGGCCAAAAATTTTCTTCATAAAAAGCTGCCACTCTCAATTTCACTTCATTTTGTGAGATGAATGTCATCAATACTATACTTTGCAGTAGCTTAAGCCCACTTGATTTTGTTTGTGTTTGGGCATTACATCATTCCACAGCAAAGAATTATTTTTTTCATTTTGTTCAGGTTCACCATAAGAAGTCTGCAACATTCACATTCCACCTGACAAAAATAAACAAATGCTGATGCATCTACCAGTTTTCCTCAAAACAGCAAACTCCAGTTTCTTTACCACTTTAGAAGTTCCTTCAATTCCATCTTTAGGAAGGGATAACCCTTTCTTCTTCCATGATCAAATCCTTGGACTTTTAACTTCATGTTAATTTTGGCATTTTTATCTGATACTGTGAGGGGTAGCAGTGAAACCATTGATAGGTATCCAGAACTCCAGCTCTGCAACTTCTGCAGGAAGTTTTTGTTGTTATTTTAGGTTGCATTAGATTCTATGCTTTCTCTCAAAATCAGGTCCTACAGTTAACCAGAGAAGAACATGAGTTTTGTAAATTCCAAAAAGCATCACAAAATATCTCACTTCTTTTTGGGAGTTGGGCTCAAACCCTTAATGATTGCTAAAAACCTTTATCAGATAGCTCTGCTAACCTTCAAAAATTCCTTGGAAGTTGTGTCCTTTTGGTGCAGGGCTCACAAAGACATCTCAGTTTTTTTTTTTTTAACACAATTTGGTAGGCAGGATCGATGATTGATAAAACCATGAAGCATCCACCTCCTCCTCCAACGAATAGAATATTTAAGAACAGAATATTTTGCAGTTGGAAGGGACCTACAATGATCACCTGGTCCAACTGCCTAATGATTACAGATAACATTAACTGCAGACAAAAACCTAAACACTTAATGAAAAAAGTTTAAATCAAAAGCGCTTCCTTTGATCTGCTATAGTAGAGCAACTGAATACTATTCACAACTTCAGTTCTTCCTGGGGAACAGAGCAAAACAGGAAGTAACACTTCAACATTCCATCCTTGGAAGATCCTGCCAAACTGTACAAGTGTTCAGTGACATCGCTAGCCTTGGTTTCCCAGAGAGGTACATAAATACATTGTGGCTTCTGTTATTTCTGATGAGGTTCATGCGTTCTACCAGGCTACTGATAGGTGCTGAATGGCTTTTGCTACTGTGGTGGGTATACCCTGGTTGGATGCCAGGTGCCCACCAAAGCTGCTCTGTCACTCCCCTCCTCAGCTGGACAGGGGAGAGAAAGTATAATGAAAGGCTCCTCAGTCAAGATAAGGGCAGGAAGAGATCACTCACCAATTACCATCACAGGCAAAACAGACTCGCCTTGGGGAAAATTAATTTAATTTATTGCAAATCAAATCAGAGTAGGATAATGAGAAATAAAACCAAATCTTAAAACACCTTCCCCTCACCCCTCCCTTCTTCTCAGGCTCAACTTCACTCCTAATTTTC
Source organism: Phaethon lepturus (assembly GCF_000687285.1). NCBI lineage: Eukaryota > Metazoa > Chordata > Aves > Phaethontiformes > Phaethontidae > Phaethon > Phaethon lepturus. The sequence continues at coordinate 56,954 of NW_010524138.1, forward strand.
TCTACCTCCCCGCTCTCTGAGCACCACAGGGGGCTGCGGCCAGTTCATCACACATTGTCTCTGCCACTCACCCTCCTCAGAGAGAGGACTCCTCACACTCTTCCTCTGCTCCTGCATGAGGTCCCTCCCACAAGAGACAGTTCTCCACAAACTTCAACAACATGAGTCCTTCCCATGGGCTACAGTTCTTCACAAACTGCTCCAGCCTGGGGTGCTTTCCATGGGGTGCCGTCCTTCAGAAACAGACTGCTCCAGTGTGGGTCCACCACTGGGTCACAAGTCCTGCAAGCAACCCTGCTCCAGCATGGGCTCCTCTCTCCATGGGTCCTGCCAGAAGTCTGCTCCAGCACGGGCTTCCCATGGGGTCACAGCTTCCTTCAAGCACCCACCTGCTCTGGTGTGGGGTCCTTCACGGGCTGCAGGTGGATATCTGCTCCACCATGGAGCTCCATGGGCTGCAGGGGGACAGCCTGCCTCACCATGGTCTTTGCCATGGACTTCAGGGGCATCTCTGCTCCGGCACCTGCAACACCTCCCGCCCCTCCTTCTTCACTGACCTTACTGTCTGCAGGGTTGTTGCTCTCACATATTCTTATTCCTCCCTCCAGCTGTTGTTGCACAGCATTGTTTTTCCCCCCTTCTTAAACTTGTTATCCCAGAGGCGCTACCACCGTCGCTGACTGGCCCAGCCTTGGCCACCAGTGGGTCTGTCTTGGAGCCAGCTGGCAGTGGCTGTGTCGGACATAGGGGAAGGTTCTAGCAGCTTCTCAGCAAAGCCACCCCGTAGGCCCTCCGCTACCAAAACCTTGCCATGCAAACCCAATACAGACACACAGAAAGGTACACGAAGGACACTGAAGTACACTGGAAACTTAATACTCCTGTATCTATAAAACCTACCAAAAAGCATGTTGTAATCTTCATTCTTCCTCAAGTATTTGAAAAGAAGCATAATGGCATCTTCCAGGTTCATTCCACTTGTGGCTTTAAAGCATGAAATTATTTATAGTATACCACACTTAAGACTTTGCGAAACTCAGCCCTATAAATATTTGAAATGTTGTCTAAAGCTATTCAGCCAATGAATTATGGATATCACTACAATGTTATTTCTGTATTTTACTTGTGTGCTATTCTTTGTTAAATCATGCTTATACACAACACCTGACATATCACCATAGCGTGCAGTATCTAATGCCACTACCACAACTATACTGTAAAGCTTCTGTTAGAAAAAATCTATACTCCTAATATCCTGTTAACATTATCGAAACGTTATAGAAATCTTCCCCTCAAAGTATAAAGTGAACACAACTTATTGTTTGGTTAACTGCAAATAATTAAAGCATGATACAGCATCTAAACCAGATAGTAAGTTGGAAGCATTTTACATTCTTGAATCATGACAAAATTAACTTTGTGAGATACCTAGATATTTTAAAATGCTTTAAATTCAATTACTTTAAGAATTGCCATTATTGTATTAGCCTTAATTTCACTTTTTTTTTGACTCTGCCAGCAGTGTACCTAGGTGGCCAAAAAGGCCAACAGCATCCTGGGCCGTATCAGAAATACTGTGGCTAGCAGGAGTAAGGAAGCGATTGTGCCCCTGTACTCGGCACTGGTGAGGCTGCACCTCGAATACTGTGTTCAGTTTTGGGCCCCTCACTACTAGAAGGACACTGAGGTGCTGAAGCGTGTCCAAAGCGCAATGAAGCTGATGAAGGGTCTAGAGCACAAGTCTTATGAGGAGCAGCTGAGGGAACTGGGGTTGTTTAGTCTGGAGGAGGTTGAGGGAAGACCTTATGGCTCTCTACAAACTACCTGAAAGGAGGTTTTAGTGAGTTGGCTGTCGGTCTCTTCTCCCAAGTAACAAGCACTAGGACAGACGAAATGGCCTCAAGTTGCACCAGGGGGGGTTTAGGTTGTATATTAAGAAAAATTTCTTCACTGAAAGGGTTGTCAGTCATTGGAATAGGCTGCCCAGGGAAGCCGTTGAGTCACCATCCCTGGAGGTATTTAAAAGTAGATGTGGTTCTTAGGGACATGGTTTAGTGGTGGACTTGGCAGTGCTAGGTTTGCAATTGGACTCTATGATCTTAAAGGTCTTTTCCAACACAGATGATTCTATGTAATGTTTAATCAGAAAGCACAAACTAAGTACAGGAACTCAAACACTACCATCATCATCATAAAGCATAATTTAAAATGTCTCAAATACAGAAGAAAGTGATATCGGCATTAAAATTAATGTTTCAGTAAGCTTCTTCATAACTGCTTAACAAACTTAGCCAAACTTCCAACTAGTTTTCAATGTATCAACTGCCTAACTCAGCCTGGAGATTTTTGTACAGTTCCGTTTAGCCATCTGCAAGCAAACATTTTGCCATCTCCTGTTGCCTTACAACCATTTCAGTCCAAAGATATTTGCTCTGAAAAATCAATCTTGCACATGCTCACTAGAGGTGTTACAAAATGATAGTTATGTTTTTTAAGACTGTCTGCCTTACATGTGCTCCAAGTAAACTCAAACAAGCCATTTGCCTAAGCAGATTGAATGCTCAAGAAATCACTGAAAACGATCTATCTGCTCCAGAGAACTCGTGTAACAACTACCCTTAAAAAAACTGGCCTCTCTACAGGGAAATAGTAAGTGGCAACAGGAACAGCAGTTTCGTCTTCTTGTCTTAATGCTCCTTCTGCCAATAGAAGGCTGTAGTTTGATAGAAATTCAAAAAGATGAACAGCACAGGAAGCTGGATATGAACAAGTAAGGAAGCCCCTAGAAAGTATATTAAGAACCAAGCAGAGTTGCAAACAGGAGAGTTATTTTCTCTCTACCCACTCCCCACAGAACCAAAAAGTGACTCCACTGTCCCAGAAAATCAATGTTATTGTATCTATAAAACCTATCCAAAAGCATGTCATAACCTTCTTAATTGAGGGAGAAAACGATCAACTACTACCACATCCTAAGAACTAAGGATGGGTTTAAAAACTCTGTTGCAGCTGTGTCTGAAAACCAAAACGTCTTTCAAAGAAACCCAACCCAGCACAGAAAAAAAAAATCCAAAACACACATTAGTACTCATCTCCCTGCACTGAAAATGGTTAACTGCTAAATCCCATAAACCCCCTTGTTAAAGAGCCCCTCTCTTCTGTACACAAAATAGACTGTAAAGATACTGGTTTTCACCTGAATCCACCAACAGGCCGAGTGACAAGAGAAATGCCGTAACTGTTCTTTTTAGAGACAGTGCTTAAACTAGCACAGAGTGACAGCAACAGAACTCCTGTAAGGTAGTTTTGCCACCGCAGAGTGTACGTGGATCTTTTCTGCTTCCATTGTGGGAATCTCAATGAGAAACAGCAATCTGATTCCCCAGAAATGCTATTATACCCTGGTAAATTTTAGAACAGAATTTTCATTGTATTTCTGCATATGGACAAGTCTTAGCTGAAGGTACAGCTTCAGAATCTGTTTGAAACTAGGTAAGTCTCCACTATCACAAGAAGAGAAGCAGGGCGATCTTGCTCGCTTTGATCCTAACCACCTTCTCACCACTAGTATTAGCCCTTCCATCACCACATAGTCAGCCAGATCAAGAAGCCAATCTGGCTGAAAGGTAACTGGGTGAAGGAATTAAAATCATTTTAGTTTTCAGCTGCATCACATGTCATATGAACACTAACAATGGCATGAAAAACAGGCAGAATATATAACCATGGATAGAACCAACTCTTTCAGCATTAGTGCAAATCCATTGTGAGATACACCCTGAAAGAGGAGGAAAAAGGAAGGAAACAGAATATGGGTAATTATAGTTATCACATATTTAGCTATGGTAGCAACCAAGGATCACATACATTAGAGCAAAGATGAGTCTTGACAACACAGAAATGTCATGAAAACCAAAATCTTTCTCAAGCATAATGCATATTGCAGGAAAATGCACAAAAAGCTGTTCAATATATGATAAATACCAGGAATGTCAGTTCATGAACAGTACAAGTTCAGTCATGAACGAAGTATTAAGTAGCAGGAGCAAATAAGGATAAGTGAAAGAAATGTAAGAAGGTGAAGGCAAAAAACTGCCTTTGCCCTGGAAATTATGTTAAAGCCAATGGACTACTTAACAGTTCACAGTGACTCAGGAAAATTAAGTTAGCAGTAACACTTTGAATAACCTGACCACAAGTACATAAGTCAGTGACAAAGCTACAGCAGCTAATGCAGATGATGTAAAACACAGAAGCTGGTAAAAATTTTTACTTCATCTGAGGGGGAAGAAAAAAAAAAAAAAGAAAAAAGGCCACTTTTGAGTTATGAAAGTGTAAACAAGACTGGAAATTCAGATTAAAAAATGGAATTAGAGATGACAGAGTATGAGTAACTGAGTACAACAGCTGTATCCACTGTGACAGTCAATGTCTTACTACTTTTTAGCACAAGACATTTTCATATAACAAAATTTTGTGTCTGTGTGAGAGGCAAAGACAGAACATGCTCTCTAAATTTGTCAAAGGCTCAATTTATCACTTTTCTCCTACATAATTTGGGATTTTCAGAGTAATCTGATTTCCACTGTAATTTCATTTCCATCAAACTAAACATCAAACTAAGTCCCCTGGGTAGACAGTAATAACTGAGGCACCAGGAAGAAAAATTGTCCATACCTTACTTGTTGCAGAAGTTAAATGATGTTTCACAAGAAAAGAAACAGAACTGCAGAAGTCAAAGGGAAATCTCTGGATTATAAGGCAGCTATATAGAACCCCCAAGAAGTTCATTCTGTGTCTTGTTCATATATGTTGCTGGAGAAATCAGATTTTTCAGACTAACCTGTTCATCCTCCTCTCATTTTCCTGGGTACCAAGATTAGGCAAAACTGAGGAAGAGCAAGGGAGCACAACAGCAACTTAAGACAACATAACCTGTGCCTGTAACACCTGAACATCTAACAAAAATCCATTGAAAAGTTATGACAGGAGGTACTTTTGAAGTTTACAGTCTCTGTGCCTCAATTCTTCATCAGTAAAACAAAAGACAACATAAGCCTTTGAATTTTCAGAACGATGTGAGAAATAATACCTTAATGTTTGGGAAATGTACAGGCTGTGACTGAAAAGCACCTATCAAATTTATTAGCGGAGTAATAAGTATGGGATTTAGACTGATGTAAGACATGCATTTACAGAATAAATTCCAAAGATAAAATACTGAAATATAATCAAATTCAATCCATCTTCCAAACTGAATGAGTCAAATATCCAGCGGGAAGAAGAGCTCATAATTAAGTGGGGGGAAACACCACAGGTTTAATGACAAGTTTAATTCTCGTATTTCCCCATTTTCCACTTTTATGTAAGCTTAAGAGGAGTCTGCTTAAATTTCCCAGGGCTCAAATGAAAATATCCTCCTTAAATGGTAAAATGCTTAAACAGATCACGACTTGTACATTTTTTCCAAAGCTCTTTGCATCATTTGTTTTTCACTGCACACAATTTTTTGGTAACTTCACTGAGCCATCTGATAATTCAACTGAAAGATGAATAACAGAAGCATTTTAAAAATCAAGTTTATAGTTCTGCTGAGGAATCCACTCTAAAATACTACAAACCTCAAGTCTTCATGAAATAATATAATACTCATATCCAAATGTTTTAACTTGGGGGCAGAAAGGAAACTTTCACTTGCACTTATTACGCATCTGAGCAAAAATAAGGTACCTCAAACATCAACCTCGTATTTACAAATTCTACAAAGCAAAAGAAAAAAAAGCAACTAATCATATGCATCCTGTGACAAGTTGTTGTCTGTAAAGACAACACTTTCTTCCCAGCAAGAAAGTCTCTCCGAAGTACACACCTAACCTCACTAATTTTGGTGAAACAAAATATTAGTTACTCAGAAGCATTAGCTGCACAGAAGTATGACGGAGGAGAAAAAAAAAAAAATCAAATTTCTGGCACATTCCGAGAAAATAACTTTTTATAAGAAGTTCTTCTAAATTCGTCAGATAGAGAAGCTGATTATGTCAAAGAGATACGGAATAAAGAATTCTAGTGGCTAACTGTCATTTAGAAGTTAAATGACATACATGGCTAAACTCACATTTAAAGCAAAATTTTGCTGTTAGAATAATTGAGAGTAGAATTAAAGGTTTAGTCTTCATTTTAAATGTGAACTACTACTATTTAATGGATTTTCAGACCCATTAAGAACCACAGTGGCTTATCAACACTGAAAACCCCTCAAACTATTTTAGGTGTAGTATAGTGTAAACACATACTTAAAAGTGTAAAGCAGCTCTCACAGGAGAGATTTTGGTTCTCTCTTCTTAACTGTTAGTTACTCGCTGGTGGTCTAGATAATGTATACAACTTCTACAACATCTCAATCTTCCCCTGTGATACTCACACCTAGGTAAATATAAAGCACATAAACAAGCAGCATGACAAGTACCAAATCCAATTTCAATTTTAGAAAAAGATGATCTTCTGAAGTACCAACTAAAGATCAATCAACAACAGTGTATTTCAATCTCCAAATCCAATTCTCATTTTGGCTGCTACTTGTCAGCAACAAAACTAAACTAACATCATGTTGGTCACTGACTATCCTCGTCCAGCTGCCTCCTGGGACCACATCCAGAAGTTGCTACTGGTTCTAAATATTCATTCCATTACCAGGAAAGTGATATGAAGAAAAAGGAAAATTAGTGACAGGACATTACCCAACTCTCCTTCATCTGGTTAGGATGGTGCAGATAAGTGAAAAACTTGAGTCATACACCCGCTAACCAGAGGCTGACACTGATCACATGGGGTTTTTTTTCCATGACTGAGGGCATGTTAGCTTACAGCAGGGTTTCACTACCACTATGCTAACCTTGCTGCATCCATTGCCACTAATAAAAATGAAACTTTTCATTTTACTTGAAAGCTTTTTTTTGGGGGGGGGGAGGGGCAGAAATCTCTTTTCTCCATCCTAAAACATGGAAGGAAAGGGAAGGGAATTAATGGTTTCTCAAATGCCACAAGGGGAATCCACGTTTCAAGTTACATATTCACTAGACACATTACAAACTGTCAACCACAGCAATCTGGCTGAACTGCTAGAAAAAGAAGAGCAGTAAGTATTTTCAGGCAATCTAGAGGTTATCTTCCTGTCTAATTGCCAGAACTATCATGAAGAAACTCTGACACAGTGAGAGCTATAAAGCACTTAAGAAATCTGACATTACTACCTCACCCAGGGAAAGAAGTCAGTACATCATCTTAAAAAAATGTCCCACTACATGTCTGTGTGCGCGCACACATATGTGTTTGTCTGTATACACACACACAATTATAAGCAGCAAGAAAAAGCACCTGGGATTTTAAGGTCCTACTGTGATTAATAAAGCACTGTCTGGAAGATAGGTCAAGGCATATGGAAGGCTGTGCAAAACTGGAGCCTGAAACTGTAGAACAAGTCACTGGAGTTTTTACCTTCAAGCTCCAGAGAATTTATGTCACAATTTAAAAATAAAATAATGGAAATCCTCACAGCAAAAGGATTCAGGAAAATACATTAAAGGACAACATTAGAAATCACAAAACAATTAACATTTTAGTTCTAAATTAGAATTATACAAAATCTAATGTAAAATGTAGTTTAAAGTATAGTTTAAGCTTTTAGTTAATCAAAATTTTGGTCTTTCACCAATCTATTCACCTAAAAATTAAGCTAAGCAGATCCACCTTTCTTATTTAACTTTAAAATTCATATGGCCTTGCTCTTTTGAACCTTACTCAAAAACACAATGAAGTACTTCATTGCCAAGACACCAAAAGAATTATACAGCAAAAGATGCAAGGCTCATTTACTGAGATGCCAGTATATTATGACAATAATGTTAATTCTCATCATATATTAGGAAGAGACCTTTCTTCCCATCACTGTCAACTTCCATTTCTGGACAAGAAAAATGAAGTTCCACCCATAACCAATACAGGCCTGTCACCACTATCCCACACTACAGTGGTAGTAAGGACACTCCCCTGTAACCAAAAAGCCTGTCTGGTAACAGAGAGATCCTACTTGGCACACATTACTGCTGTTTTTCTTTACTTTACACATTTCTAAACAATATCTTTTTTCTTCTTTCACCATTTCGGAGCATTATAGCTAAGACCACCGTAAGCAAAACAACATCTTCTTCTATTCCCACACCTAGACCCGCTGACATCAGACAAAAGATTAAGCAGCAATTAAGTGACTTAAGGATTGAAGCCTATGGTATTTATAATGTACACTTCCGCATCATTCCATACTGCCATTTAGCTGTTACAAAAAAAAGTGTTACTTGTCTTAAAGACTCTTCTAGGGACAATTTCCTATCACTTGAGTTTTGGGTATTTTACATGAAAGCTTCATAAAAACTTAGTCCTGAAATTCCTTCCATGTACTTGGAAATTTGGGAAAAAGGTTTCTTTTGTGAGAGTTCTCTATTCACAGATGTACATCTTTAAGGAATGATGCAATGTGGAATTCCCCTCCTATGAGTAAATTCATGGCTAAATGCTAACTACCAAACAGTATGATTTCCTAAGATGTCCATGCAAAGATCTACATGCCAGAGAATCACATTTGTATGTTGGCAGTTACATGTGTAAGGAAAACAAAATCACAAAACAGGGTTACATACTGATTTTGTAAGCAAATCAAGGATGCTACAAATAAAAGTTTCCCACGACAACGTTCCTGACAGCTATCCATTACTTCTAAAGCAGTCTTCATCTTAACTTCATGAAAAAAGTTGAAAATACTAGCACTCAAAACATTACTAGATTTTAAATCTACATCACATGAATCACATACAATCTTTTAGATGTACTAACAAAAAGAAGTTAACCAAAAGCAAATAATCACTCTCACAGCTAATACTAACTAATCATTTAAGAAAACCATACACCAGTAATGTTTCCTTTAGAAAGCAAGACTGTGAACATACATTTATCAAAATGGTTTTTATTCCCAGCATTTTAATTTTTGTTTGAAAACATATCAACAGCTGGCAACCAAAAGGCTTCGATATCAAGCAGAATGAATTCATCTCTCAAATAATACAAGTAACTAATGGCTTCTTATAAAACAAAGCAAGTACCAGAAAATTCACAACAGAAAATGTAAAAGGAACCGGCTGTGCTGTTAAGCTCCCTTAAGAAAAAAAAAGAAACAAAAAGATTTTACACTGTCACAACTGCTACTTTAAGACCTTACTTCCTTTCCTCCTCTCCTTTATTGTGAAGAAAGTTATCAACAGCTCTCCTGTAACCTTACCAACACTCAATATTTTAAATGTTTTTACTAAACCAGATCTACAGAAAGCGCTCAAAGCACACAGGACACTGTAATGTCTCAGAAACGCAATAGTTGACATTTTGAGGGTGCAAAGTCATGACAGAACAGCTTTCTGCCACTGCGTATCTATTCAAGACTCTAAACAAGAAGATCTAAGTCAAAACATGGTTCTGTCATGAAGTGCTGAGGGAGCCTCTGTTAACCATATTCCTAAGTCATGCTACAACCTTAGGCATAACAGAGGCAGCCAATACAACATAACTGTTTTAAAAAGATCTATCAACTCATTACGAAACTGTAATTCATTATAACAATGTGAGAACTTTAAGGTATTCCTACATCAGTAAGAGAACAAAACCTAGGTTCAATATATGAAAAACGTCACTACATTTTTCTAACACATGAATCCAAAGTAGCTCAAACTTCGCAGGCAGAAAAATTCAAGTCTCACTGCAATGCAAGCATATGCTTGTGAATGACCTTCTTTCCATTCCTTGCCTCTGCTATGGAAAGACTGTTTCTTTTAACTACAGTTCTGCAATACAAAGGTTTGCCAAACTTCTCTTCCTAAACATAACCAACTGCTTGTCAAGACGCTAAGCAACTGACATTCGTCACTACTGGATACTGCAGAGTAAGAACAACTTAAGAAAAACGGAGCTAAATAGAGATTGTGGTGAAAGTTCTACACTAATGGCAAAGGGCAGGAATAGGAGTATAGCTTAGTTTTTAATTCTTTTTTCATTAGGTTTATGTCAGGAAGACAGTAGGCATAACAAAGCTCAGTTATGTAAAAAAAAAATTAAAAATTGTGTATTTATACAACACAAACATAGTGGATGATATAAGACAAAACATACCCTCAAGTACAGCTCTAAATTTTGAACTCTGATTTTAAACAGGGGTGATATGGATAATAAAACTGGATGTAGCTACACAGTTTCTAGAAGAGATATGTCCATGTTATCAGAAAAACTTAAGTTACCCGAACAAGAGAAACCATGTCCACATGTTCAGATTAATACTAATGCTAACATCCAGGGAACAATTTTCTAAAGGACACAAAAGCTTTCACATGTACAACTTTTAAAGTGAACAGAAAACCCAGCAAAGTTTCTTACATTTTCAGACAGCCACTTCACATTGGTCTCTGCAAGTGCTGTATAAGCAAGACTACTGGTTTGTGATTACAAGAAAAAGAATTAAAGTTCAGAGTTTTTGAGGTTTTGAGAGGTTTGGCTTGCGTTTTTGGGGTTGTTTTTTTTTTGGGGGGAGGGTTTTTTTAATTAAAAAAATCATGCTTTAAGTGAAAAACAGTAAGGGACATCTTTGATTCATAGCCTCAAATGAGGCTATCCTGCTCAGAGTGTTTCCAAAATATATCTACAGTTTTTAGATCTCTTCAAACATTTTTTCTGAGAAAAGAAATAATATATACACACACTCAGAGTACTGCCTAACACCAAAGTGCTTGCCATTCAAATATCTGAAATAAGTTCTAAACTTATTTCTAAACTGCAGCAGGAAGGACAGCAGTATTTCCCATGGAACTTAATATATTTTTCAATACACACCTGACAGAAACGTAACTACAAAGCCATTTAAAAGTAATTTGTTCAGCTAATAACTAACTGAATCTCTACCTACTTTTACCCAAACTTGTATTCATATTGGAAAGTCCTAAATTAATTTAGATTTTAAATGGAAGATGCCTTGGAACAAAGATATTACAGGTACCTTTACTTTCTTAAAAGTCTATTTAATTTTGCTGAATAGACACTAACCCACTATTTTTGTTTATACTATTCTCACTTGTAGGAATTACAGAATATTAATAAAATGCATAAACCTAGAAGTGTGCATTTAGGACAGAAAGTAGTTGCACTGGTCTATTTCTGAGTACAAATGCACCACAATGTGGGAAATAAAGTGTTTATATAAGCGTTACAGTGTCCCACAGATACAGAGAGCGTAAACAGTTTTGCTACCACTATCCTTATTGATTACCACCTCCAGATGTAGTCTTCCTGTCAATTCAGTGGGCAGAAGTATCACCACAAGGGCAAATTCTGCAAGACATGAAGGAGCAGCAGCAGCCTGGAAAGATTAAGACAGAGGCTACCCAAAAGAAATACCATGAAGAAAACCTACATAAAAGTACAAAAGATATCGTAGAAAGAGAAAAAAGTTTAAAAGCTACTACGACACAATCCTAGATTTATTTTTGGCTAGATTACTCGCCCCTCAAAATGCTGATACTTGAGATTCTTCCACTGCAGCTTTATGTTTATGGTTTTTGTTCAAAGCTATCATTAAACATCACCATTGTCCAGTGTATTGCAACAGAATAATCAATACATGTATTTCATACACTTCTCCAAAATTCTTGGTATTAGCTACTGTACTTTGTTGGTTGAAAGAATAAATGTAACAAACTCAAAGAACCAAAAGCATTATTTAAAACAAAAACCAACAACAAGCAAAGAAACAAAAAAACCCCAACACCCTCATCCATTACTTTGATTTTGCTGAAATAAACATGTTACTTGATCAGGAACATTTTTGGTGGGGAGTCCTGCCAATTTCTCAAAGTAAAACCTTATAAGATCAAGAATAAAGTTAGCTCCCTACATATTTCAGTCACCCCTAAACCCTAAAGACACCATTTCAATTCCATAATAAAGGTCAATCCTCCAAACACCCATCAACAGTCCCTTACTAAACATAACAATTTTAATATCCACTTGTCAGGCATTTGAGAAGCCTGCTGGAGAACACAGGTTACCTAGTCCATCTGTCATAACAAGTGTTTCCACTAGTATACTTAACACTGCATATTAATACCCAAACCCAACAACTTTTTAAAAATACAGGCCCCAGTTCTGCAACTAGGTCAGCAAAAGTGGGCCTTGTGCTTGCTTTGAGCCTGTGACTTCAGAGGGTCTCTGGGCTTATACAAACATCCAATGATATGAATACAACTGCAGAACTGTGAATATAAATCAAATTGCACATACAACACGAAGACAGCTGAGACAGACACAATATGTCTACAGTGAGCCTGGGAGTCCCTTGAACATTTAATTAGAACAATTCTTTTCCGAAAGAAAATTTTTTTTCCTATTTGCGTCGTGTGTTATTGTACATCTTCAAAGTACTTTACTGGACTTCTGAGGGAGCAACCTAAAAATTAAATACGGCATCTTAAAAACCAATCAACAGTTTTGGATGCTGATGCTTTTATGAGAACAAAATCACTTAAGAACAAAATAAACCATTTCCAAAGGCTGTTCTCTCTTTATACAGACTATGCTGCAAAGTGGGACAGCACACGTTAATAGAGTGATTACCAATACATAAAAAAACCCCAACACCCATCCAACTGGTAAAATCCTCAGTTTGCTTGAGAACAATAACAGAGAATAACCGTGGCCAAACCGCATGTAACTACCCCCTGTCGCACACCTTGAACAAGGGTAAAGGGTTATATTGCCTAAAATAAATCCCAACAGACAAGCCCTAAGACGTAACTTCGTGGAGAAGCAGCAGGGTGAACTACAGGGAGAAGATGCAAAAAGCCACGAACGTTTTTTTGTGGATCGAAATAGGGTTGCTGGAAGCTGAGACTAGAGGAGTGGCCTACGTGTTAATAATGTTTACAGCAGGCGTGAACGAGCTGGTGCTGGTGCTTTTCATTGAGACTGTAGGAAAAGCGCCTCGGCAGGGCCTTATTTCCAGGCGTCGCCCAGGCCTACACGGCTCCAATCACTCCACCTCAGTAATGGCGTTCGGTGCGAAGGGAAGCGAAAACCAGGGGAGGCAAAGCGGGGTGCAGCGCTGCGGGGAGCCACCGGGCCCTCCTCGCCCGG
>NW_010524139.1:0-7378 GCF_000687285.1 Phaethon lepturus
GTTCGGGTGCTGGGAATTAAAGATGGTGCCGCGGCAGGGCACGTGCAATTCGTATACGTTCATAGCTGGTACAAAGCAGTGCTGCGCTGCCTACTCTTGCCGGTCCTTAAGACTCTGAAAATGGGACTCTCCATCTTGGTACGAGCAGCGTCTCAGACCTGAGATGGTGCATTGCACACGTGGGCCTGATGTAAATGCACCTTGGCGGCAGGAGCCGGAAAGGCTGCCCGTTGGTTCAGCTTCGGGGGGGAAAAGAGCTGTTAAACTGCGGGTGAGGTCGTTGGTAGAGCTGGTCGCGGGGCTGGCTGCGGTCGGGGTTTGTGCCGTGTATTGAGAATGCCGGTAGACTGGCTTCTTCCCTTTGTACTGGGAAGTCAGTTGATAAGGGTAAGAGAATTTATACCATCAGGGGGAGTTGCACTAACTTCCTCTGTCAGATATTTTCTATTTCCATATCTCTAGAAGCTTCTTTACTCTCTCTTAAAGACTTTAACGGTCACTAGAAGCATTTTTTAATAGCAGTGAAATTTCAGAGTTACAGTGTTCGGAAGAAAAAAAGTGGCACCACAGCAAAGACACAGTTCTGGTTTTAACCTTAAGAGCCTTCTGGTTTTAAATTCTGGATTTGTCATGGGGGTGCTGTCTCCGGTTCAGGAGAGGTATCAAGAACCAGATTGAAGATGTGTGGTTGGCTTCTATACTTTGCTTTCCCATGTTCCTGCTATCATGGTGCAGCAGGTGATTTAAAAAAAAGAAAGAAAAAGGGAGGGGAGGAGAAAATATCGGCAAAAGAACTGAGGTTGCAAAAACCTCAAAAAAAGGTGAGATTGTGAATTGATAAGGCAAAAGACTGTAAAGGTCATGAAGTCCAGCCTTTATGGATTTTATTTTTCTAGTAATTGCCAGAGTGCAGCATCCACCCATTGAAATCAAGGGTCTAACTCTGAACTAATCTATGCAATTTTGTACTGGTATAATTGCATTGTTTCCAGGAGAGGTTTTTTTCATTTGTTCATTATCTTTGTATCAGAATAGTATCCAGAGGTTTTTACCTTGTATTGGTGAATGTGCTTGCACTATTTCCAGTGTAAGTATTTAAGTTTAGAAAGAGAAATACTAGCAATCACAATATGAACAGAAAACCCAGGTTTCCCCACCTGAAAGGGAAAGGTAATCCTTGTGGAAAATAGGGTTGCCATATTGAGTATATGAAAAAAGTGAAAATTTAGTTTCTTGAAAATGAAAAAAATGCAAAAGAATAATATTGTATAAATACTGAAAATGAGATATTTATTTAATGTTGGATAACTTGGTATGACACTACAAGAATATGATGTTTGGAAAGCTTAGTAAATTTCCATTAACTGCATTTATTATTTCAAAGTCACTTCACATTGGCTGCTTTAAAATTACTAGTTTGAATCCACTTTTTTATATATGTATCTAAGTATGATGTAGTTTAGGTTGTTTACTAGATTTGTGTCATTTTCATATGCGTCTGTTCCTTTATCTCTGTGAGAGTTGCTTGAATTTTTGCCTTCCTTGAGGGAGAAATCAATAGGTTAGTTCTGTAATGCTAAGTAACTGCTGTAGCACTGAGGTAGTGCAGGGGATGGTGTGCTGTGTGAGGTCAGGCATCTCTTTTCACTCTGAGCATTCTCTCCCTAGGAAACTGAAACTGAGCAGGTAGAACTTCTTTCTGGCTGTTGGGGTTGTGTGGGTTTTTGGGGTTTGTTTTTTTTTTTCTTTTATTCATCCAGTGAGGTGCTTTTCAGTGTGTTAAGACTGACAGAAACTGTCCACATTGCTTCGGCTTTGGATGGAGGGTGCCAGCGTTTCACTATATAGTCAGTTGCAGGGATGTTGGGAGGCAAATTAAGAGATTGACAGTGTTGGTTGCCAGAAATTGAAATTTGGGAAGGAGACTCCCAAGGGTCTGCTTCCTTCATTGAAAAACATGATTGGTATAGAAGCATGACATTTTTATAGCTTTTCTTTAAAGGAGGGACACCAATCCATACCTCTGTATAACTGCCCTTCAGTAAATGTTTCTCTCATGAACAGTATATTTTCTGGGTCTCTAGATGCAGGCAAATAGGGTCTTCCATTGGTTCCCTCTTGCCTATCTAAAGTAATGCAGAACTTTGGCTCAGAGCTAGATGATTTCAGTCACTATTGGAGAAAACTCAAATTTGAACTTCAGGAATTCTGTTACAGGCAAGGCTTCACATCCTTGCCCTATAAGATAGGTCAGTATTATTCTCTATTTTTATTTCAAGTGAACACCATAGAGATTGGATGATACTGCTTTTTGTATACTGTAGATTTAGTTGATACTGGTCTTGCTAGGTAGTCTGGGGAACCTCTTGAGAAGAAAATTAAATCCTTGCAGCTGTCTGTGAAATCAGGGTGCTGGCAATCCGTGTCAGAGTTGTGGGGAGACAAAATTAATACAGTATAATGATTCCGAAGTGTTAACTGTGGTGGCTGCTAGAACTAAATTGCATTGGGGTGAGATTCTGTTAACCTTTGTTAAACTGTGTGGTTTAACTCACGTAATCTCAGATTACATGTTAGAATAGATTTTTTGCATGGAAAGAACCAGCTTGTTTTCCTGTTCAGATCTGACTAGAACACTGAACTGGTGGTAATGATAGAGTGCTGTGAGGGAAGTACTTTTAATAAAGCAAAAAAACCCCAACACCTGCCTAATGGCTTACCTGATTAAGTTTCAAGAACATTTAAAATCTTGTTGAAGGAAGGTGAGTGACATTGCTAACTATAGATGCAGAGCTCTGTAAGATGGTGCCAACTGTTGCCAATTAAGTTCTTGTATCACAGCAGAGCCACCTTGAGGTTCCTGCATTTGCAACACTGCTAATCTGTAGACTGAATAGTCAATCCATTTCCAGATAACTGAAGTAAACCTGCAAATCCTTTATCTACTGAAGATGATAATGCATGCGTCTAAGTAAATGGAATTAATGTGCAATAGGTAGATTTAGATTTAATAATCGTCATGTTGCTTACTGTTTCTCTTAGGTTATCAAGAGAGAAGGCAGTGGGACAGAGTCTCCGATGATAGGTGATAAAGTGACTGTCCATTACACAGGATGGCTTCTTGATGGCACAAAATTTGACTCCAGTCTGGACAGGAGAGACAAATTTTCATTTGACTTGGGGAAAGGTAATACCTTGTTTGGTATTGATCAGTTCTGGTAATAATTGAGATGGTATTTCCTTGCATGTGTGGCTCCTTTGCATGTTAAAGTTGCTATTTGAACTTGTTTTCAGAGCTTAAGGTTTATTCTCTTAAAGTGGCCTAATCAGAATGGCTTCAAGATTTTTCTGAATGAGAAAACTGTAGCCCCTGGATAAGGCTTGCTGAAGAATTCACTGGCCTCAGACAAAGCACTGCAGAGGAGCAAATTTGCCCTGAAGCATAGTGATAAAAGGTAGTTAAATAGCCAGCATGTGTATTTTGTTGAGCTTTTTTTTTTTTGTCAAAGACTGAAATTCAGGGGTACTTAATTGTGACCAGATACTGGGACAGGATGCACAGGGGCAGCGGTCAGCTGCAGCATGATGAAATGTACTCCCTTTTTCACTAAGTTCCGAAGTTAACCTGAATATGAATCTTGTCTTCATTATCGAAAGTCTTCATTTTTTTGAATGCAAAAATCCAAACTAAGGTTCCAGTAAACCTTATTATTCAGTCCGAGTTTTTCCATGGCAAGTCCTTACCTGCTGCTTCTTTATTTGGGAGATAAATTCTAGTGTACTGAAATTTGAGATGTCATGAAGTGTACCTATTAATACAAGACTAACAGAAAGGCTGCTTGATTGAGTTGAAAGGAGCAGCAAGTAGGAGAGCTTGAGTAAGAGATAGGATTTTGTTACTTGAGATTCCAGCTTCTGTTCATTTCTGGCTTTAGAAGGAATACTACTTCTCCTACTTTCCTCCCCCTTTCTGTTATAAGTGCGTGTAACTTCTAGTTACCACTCGTGCTGCTCTTTGCCAACTGATAAAGTACAGAGAGAAAAGGCTGCTGTTTTGGCTTGTTTTCAAAATACAGGCAGGCAATCTCTCACCCTAAGACCTTCCTCTTCCAAGAGTTTATTGTTACTTCCTTGGGTTTGAGATTGTGCCAAGTGCTTCAGCCTGTGTCTGTGTTCAGATGACTTGTATTCTCAAGTAATCAAGTAAGGCAAGGAAGTAAGGGGAGGAAAAGAATCACTACACCTAGAATGAAGAAATTTAGCCAGATTTGGGTTCCCAGGTAACTTTATAATTTGATTAGGGCTAAAACTGATGTGATAAATCAGAGTGAGCAGAAGTCTTTCAGTATTTCTGCTCTTAATTTTTGTATGCTAAAAGTGATGCTCGATTTCACAGCTGATCACACCTTTCATGTATGCTTAGCAATCATGTGATTGAAATTTGATTTGCATAGGTGAGGTGATCAAAGCATGGGACATTGCTGTGGCGACTATGAAGGTTGGTGAAATCTGTCGGATTACATGTAAACCAGAATATGCCTATGGCTCAGCTGGGAGCCCCCCAAAGATACCTCCCAACGCTACACTGATTTTTGAGGTAAGTGAGGGATGGTCACTAAAACTGTATGCTTGAAAAACAAACAAAAATCATATTTCACTGTAGAAAATGTGTGATGTAATATCCTTTTAAAACAGGAAAGTTAGGTTTTCTAAAGAGAAAAATATGGTCAGTTAGGGTAGTGTGGGAAGGCATAGAGTTCTAGTCTGGCTGCTACTGATCTGCAGTGGTGCAGGTTCCCTTATTTCAGAGTTTTTAAAATACTTGAATGTTTTCCAGCATTCATAGTTTTAATTTTATGGAATTATTTACTGTAGGAGAGTGCAGGTTGGGAGGGCAGACTGTCTCACTTCAGCTTCTGAAGTAGTTGAAAAAAATGAAATCTTAAACCTCTTTCAACTTTGTAAGAATCAAAGTAATGATACTTATGTTAAACACTAAATTTTTTCAACAACTGAAGGAGCAATTAATGTCCTCAAGTAATAGATCTTGCAAACAAAACCTAAAAAAGTATGAGACATTAACACAATCTTTTATGAGCTATTTGAGGGAGAAAAGAGATAATTACCCCATATAAACTGCTAGAATATAAAGTGTATTTGAACGTCCCTGCAACTGTGAGCTCTGTTTTCTGTAGAGCTGAGCATATTAATAAGCCTTAAAGCACCATAAGAACAGTTTGGATTTAGGTTGTTGATACCAAAGTCTGTATGTGGATCCAGGCTATGTTGATGCATCTTACCATCACAGAAAGTACACACTTGGTCCCTGTGACATATTCAGCAGTCCTGAGTTTGGTGTCTGGGTAACTCTGGTTTTACAATTCACATGGACAGTTGGTCTCCTTGGAGGTGAACTGTATGTCTTAGTGAGCATGGAATCAGTTAGCATGGGTATTTCTTAACCTCACCAGCAGATGACAGAATTTATTTCCTGGTGATCTTTAAGGCATCTTCTTCCCCCTTCACAAAAGGGGGTGAAAATAGCAGCTGTTTCTTATGTATTTATTTCAGTAGTAAGAGTGGTTGCTCAGAATGCTGAGACTCATGTTTGATTTTTCCACAGAGGATGATATTAAAGCTGTTCCTGGAGCATCTTCTGACAAACAGTCTAAACAGTGTTTTGGGAGGATATACATTTTTCGTGTTGTTGAAACAGTTCAATTTTCCAAGAAATACTTTAAAATTAACTGCACCTGAGAGAAGGCAGATGAACTCTTTTTAAGTCTGATTTTTTTAAAAAATGACTTCATTCTAAAATACTTAATGCCATTCTAAAATACTTAATGCAATGGACTCCTATATTGGGGGCATAAGGAAAGTTTTTAAGCTCTGATGATGGCTGTAAGATTATCTAATACATGAGAGAGGTAAAAACAGCTCATGGAGTAGGGACTGAAAGCTTATTGAGATTTTAATGGAACCAATGAGCATCTGCTAAGATGGGTAGATTAAACATAGTTGGATATTGTATTTGTATTATATTTAGATAGTGTAGTTGCATTTCTTTTTTCCATGAACTTGTGAGTAACAGTGTTAAAGATGTGTTTTGTGTGGAAGACTTCAAAAAATACTGCTAGCAGGTAGTATTGCAGGCCACTAAGGGATGAGAACTTACTCATTTAAAGTGCATCAAAATTAATGACATTATTTCTGCAGTTGACTGTTGAAAAATAGTATCTTGTAAAGCTGTTCTTAAACAGCATTTTTTTATATATAAATCTGAAGATCTCATGGTTTGTTTATATTGGCTCAAACTACACAGGCTGGAGTGCTGTGTACTTTGCACAAGTGCAAGTGATACCAAGTGTAATACAGGGCAGGACTGAAGGGGGAGATAAACACACTAACACATATTCACTAACACGTATTTACTGTGTTCTGACCTGATGATTCAAATGCAAGCTCTAACGTGTTTGGGTTTGGAGTTTTTTTCACTGTACCCTTCCACCTTTTTCTGCACACTTCATTTTCATTGAGAGAAAGGAAAAACAAACACAGCTTTGGTGTGGCAGTTGTTGAAGATGTTCGGCTGCTTTTACTGTCCACGTGCAGTGTCTCAAAGCTCAAGACCTTCTACCTTGAATGCATAATAAAGCATTCTTAAAGGCTTAGCACTAGTATACAGGTTGCTACATCATTGTCCTGCAACAAGACATAATACCAACTTGTGATAAATAAAAGTACTAACTGCAAGATGGGATTTGTTTCGTTGAGTCTATCTGATATAGTCATCCAGATTATTCACTTACCACTAGGTTTTTCTTCTAGATGCCAGTCTGAGTCTGACCTCTCCATCTTCTAGGTGCTGTTTAGAGAGAATGATAGAATAGAATCATTAAAGTTGTAAAAGACCTCCAAGATCATCAAGTTCAACCATCAACCCAACCCATTTATATTTATAATATAAACTATATATTTTGGTATATAGTTTAGTTATGCTTACTAAACTATATACCAAAGTGCTATGTCTGCATATTTTTTTGAACACTTCAGTGTAGTGATTCCACCACTTCCTGGGGCAGCCTGTTCCAATGTTTGACCACTCTTTCAGTAAATAAATTTTTTCCTAATATCCAGTCTAAACCTCCCCTGGCGCAACTTGAGGCCATTTCCTCTTGTCTTACCATTTGTTACTTGGGAGAAGAGACCAATGCCCACCTCCCTACAGCCTCCTTTCAGGTAGTTGTAGACAGTGATGAGGTTTCCCCTCAGCCTCATGTTCTCCAGACTGAATGATCTCAGTTCCCTCAGCTGCTCCTCATAAGTCTTATGCTCCAGACCCCTCACCAGCTTCGTTGCCCTTCTCTGGACACGCTCC
>NW_010524139.1:7706-8219 GCF_000687285.1 Phaethon lepturus
GTTGTGGCGCAAGTGCAGGACCCAGCACTTGGCCTTATTAAACCTCATATAGTTGACCTCAGCCCATTGATCCGGCCTGCCAAGATCCCTCTGCAGATCAGCACTCCTGCCCAGTTAGGTGTAATCTGCAGACTTAATAAGGGAGCACTCATCCAGATCATTGATAAAAGATACCAAACAACACTGGCCCCAGAACTGAGCCCTGGGGAACACCACTTGTGACCAGCTGCCAACTGGATTTAATTAAATCCGTTCACCACAACTCTCTGGGCTCGGCCATCCAGCCAGTTTTCTACCCAGCGAAGAGTACACCTGTCTAAGCCATGAGCCGCCAGTTTCTCCAGGAGAATTCTGTGGCAGACACTGTCAAAGGCTTTACTAAAGTCCAGGTAGACAACATCCACAGCCTTTCCCTCATCCACTAGGTGGGTCACCTGGTTGTAGAAGGGAATCAGGTTGGTCAAGCAGGACCTGCCTTTCATGAACCCATGCTGGCTGGGCCTGATCCCTTGG
>NW_010524139.1:8411-22997 GCF_000687285.1 Phaethon lepturus
CTTGGCAAGCTCCTCTGCCAGCTCTCTCAGTACTCTTGGGTGGATCCCATCAGGCCCCATAGACTTGTGGGTGTCCAGGTGGCTTAACAGGTCCTTAACTGCTTCCTCCTTTATGGGTGGGGGGAGGGGATTATTCTGCTCTCCGTCCCTGTCTTCCAGCTCAGCGGGCTGAATACTTTAGAATAACTGCTCTGACTATTAGTAAAGACTGAGGCAAAGAAGGCATTAAGTACCTCAGCCTTTTCCTCATTCTTGGTGGCAATGTTCTGCCTGACATCCAATAAAGGATGGAGATTCTCCTTGTCTGTCTTTTTGTTGTTAATATATTCGTAAAAACATTGTTTTACCTTTTATGACAGGGGCCGGATTGAGTTCTAGCTGGGGTTTTGCCTTTCGAATTTGCTCTCTGCATGACCTAATGAGATCCATGTACTCTTCTTGAGTTACCTGCCCCTTCTTCTAAAGGGGAAGGATAAACTCTCCTTTTTTTTTCCTAAGTACCAGCAAAATCTCCTGGTTCATCCAGGCCAGTCGTCTTCCCCATCAGTTTTTCTTACGGTACATGGGGACTGCCTGCTCCTGCACCTTCAAGACTTACTTCTTGATGAATGTCCAGCCTGCCTGGGCACCTTTGCCCTTCAGGACTGTCTCCCAAGGGACTTTCTTGTCCCTTGATAAAAGTAGTGTTTCATTCATGACCCTTTATATCCCCTAATGCTTGCCTGAGCAGTAATCGTAGAGGAGAAAAGGGAGAAAGTAAAGCACGGAAGCTGCTCATGGTGGTTTTGTGTTTCCCTAACAAAATGGCCTGCAGACAACTGGCTACAATAAGTAAGCAGTGCCAGGTGTGTCCTGAATGGTGGGATTGGATGGAACTTTGAGAAAGTTTTCTTAAGTTTTATTAGGTAGGAGTGATTTCTGACTAGTATGACTCTCAGGCAGTTGTAAGTTTCCACTTCCTTTAGCCTTGCTCCTGTGTTTCCATTTTATTATTTTAAAACAATGTCAGCGTGGTTCCTTTGCAAGTGCCATCACCATGCCAAAATTTTGTACAAGTTGCCTTAAAAAGGACCCTCTAAAACTTAATGTTAAAAGATTTTGTACTTGTGTCATCACCACATTGGCATTTGTTTGTTTCCTGAAATAATGGATGTCTTATTGTCTGGGTTTTTGTGTTGGTTTTTTTCCCCACCTTCCTTATTGATTGCTTTTGCTGAGCAATATAAATAGATAGATTCTTCCACAGAATACTGTTGTTCAGGTGAAAAAAAAATAATCAGGAAACCTGTATGGTCATCAGTGGGATGTTCTGGAATGACTTAGCTTGTTTCAGACAGACTGAAGAGAAAGACCAAAATACTATTTGTTACTAGGTATCCATCAAAATACAAAGTGGAGGTACTCTTTGTGCTGGTGAATATTTAGTTCCTTTTGTATTCCAAGTATCTTAAGTCCAGTGTCATGAACCTGCACAGCATTAGCCCTGAACTTCTTTTTTTTTGAATCAGGTACTTAGTCTAAACAATGCTGATTATAATGGCTTGCTCTTTTGTGCTGTTTTTACTACTGTTTTACTCAAACATAGGATAGCAGAAGATTTTTGTTCTTAATTTCATAGCAGCAACAACAAATTTCTTCTGTGACTAGACTATTTTTCCATCTTGTCATGGTACTCCCACTTCAGACTATGGTTTGCATTAGAGACTTGGGAGGGCATGTGAAGATTCAGGCTGGGTAGTTATCTCCTGCAGTAACACCAGCTCTTAAAAATTCTAAACCATTTGAACAAGTTTAGATTAAAGGTGGGACAGATCATGGTTTTGTTGTTTTATTATTCTTCTGGAAATAATTTTTTTCCTGAAACGATCCCACAATACACAAGCAAGACTAGAGGGGAAAATGTAATGAGTAAAAAGAGAACACTAACTGTTCAGGCATGCAAGGGAGAATGATGCAGAAGTTTGAAGCTATTGTCCTGTGGTACAAGAGTAGGAAGGTGAAGAAACAAGTGGGGAATAGCTGAAGTCTGAAAAGACATTCTTGAATTTGTTTTAATATTGCAGGACAAGAATTTGGAATCAGTTTGGGCTCTATTCCAAGCACTTTAAAGTTGATCTGAATTTGACCTGATTTGTATAACCAGGGCTTAAGGATAAGGATTGCATTTATATTTAATTTTCCTGTCTCTTTTGTCCTTGCATTACTTACAAACCTCCCTGGCCCTTGGATGCAGTGATTCTACTCGACTGTGGAGTAAGAGGGTGTGACAGCTGCTGATCAGTGCAGTAGCACTGCAGAGTGACAGATAAGAGCAAACTCTTCCTGACTTAATGTGTTCAAAAGGTATTTTGCCTCATATTAAAAAAAGCAAAACCTCAAGCCCAAAACCCACTATCTGTACTTCTGCCTGCAGACAGTAGCAAAAATACTATTAAAGAAGCAAACAGAATCTTTTTTTTCAGTAGTCCCCAAGTATTGTGGCTCAGGTAAGCTTTATTCAGAAGCCAGGTTCACAGTCCTTTAATTGAAATGATCGAATTCGTAGTATTGGGACACCAAGATTGCTGGAGAAAAAAGCCATAAAGGCCTGAATATAATCTGAAACTTTTCAGTAGGTTTCCATCCAATCTACTGAATACAGGATCTTCATAGCCTTGGCTATCTGGTATCTTACAGGACATTAACTAAGATAGTGGCTTCCTGAACAGTTATAGTTTCAGACATCTCCGGAGGACAAATTCTGTTACTGAATTGATGTGATGAGAATAAATGCAAGGCTTTTGTTCCCTCCACAGATAGAACTTTTTGAATTCAAGGGAGAGGACCTCACTGATGATGAAGATGGTGGCATCATCCGAAGAATCCGTAAAAAAGGGGAAGGCTACTCCAAGCCCAATGAGGGTGCACTTGTAGAGAGTAAGTATGTTACACAAATACTAAATGGGTTTACCATGTGGGAGGGCAGAACCTTTTTCACAATCTACAACTCCTTGGCCTGAGAGAGAGGAATACGTGGCTTGTCTTTCCTTTGCCAAGTAACTTGACAACCTAGAGTAAGCGTTCATTCTCTTATTTCTAGCAAGGTCTACGTTTTCCAGCAGTGACTGTGTTCTCCAGAGATTCTGAATCTGATAAAGTACTTATCTGATTGTAAAAGATAGTTGAGTCTAGTGAATTATTTCCGTTTGCTGAGGAACAAGAGGGCAAGTACTGCTAGCACTTGTTGGAGTGGCGGGAAAAATAGCAAACCATAGATGAAAAAAAGGGTTTATTAAGTTTAGCAGCAGCAGTTCTATTTGCTGCCAGTAGCCACCGTGCATAGATAGCTGTTAAAAAAGAAAAAACTGTTTAGGAGGAGGCTTTGGCAGTCTCTATATACCTGTGCTACCTGCCCCTTACCATACATCGATACCTTCTTAATTTTCCTCTGGGTTGTTCTGTTTTTTTTTTTTGTTACCAGTCCAGTTTGAAGGCCGATATGGAGATCGTGTTTTTGACAGGCGGGAATTGCGGTTTGAGATCGGAGAAGGTGACAACTATGATCTTCCACATGGTCTGGAGAAAGCAATTCAGAAAATGGAGAAATCAGAGGAATCTGTGTTCTATCTCAAACCCAAGTATGCTGTTTCTGATTTGTTGATAATTGAAGGGCTTATATGAAGCATCTGGCAAGAATGGAATGTTTTGTTATAATGCCTTTCAGCTTTTTTCAGTGCTGTAGTAAGAACTTTATCAGCCCCAAAAGTTTGATGTATGAGAAATACAAAGCTAGGATCACTTTGCCACTTGGTTATGAAGTAGTAGCACTTCAAAAGAAATTTCTTTAAGTCTCTATAGTGACATCTCAGTGAATGTTTAAAAAAATTTGTTGGTCTCTAACTTACATTTTTGTGGTCTCTTTTAACGAAACAGTACTTGCTGTACAGCAGTGCATATAAAGATACCGAAACACCAGCCTCAGAATAAGAAAAGAGCTGATGAGCCTTCTGAGCAAACTGATGTGACCAGATAGCTAGTCCTTAGGTGATGTGGTTAGTAAAGAGTATCAGAAATCCTTTGTCCGTAGAAAATGTTCACTGGTATTCTGAAAGCCTTTTCAAAAAAGACCTTCAGGATACATGAGATACAAGGCAAAGTTATATGCAAACCTTGGACCATTATGAGAACTGTCTCAGCCTAAGAACAGCTGAATGAGATGTATGACTGCCTGATATTGTAACCTTCAATAGTCTTGGCTGTTTATAAGCCAATTCTGCACATAAGCAGAATTTTCATTTACATTGAGAACACATCTGAAACAAGCGGAGTTTACACTGATTGTTTCCATCAAATTTTAATTGATTTCAGGTTTTATTTTAAGTTTTTTAAACTGGAACTGAGCCTAATGGGAGAAGAAAAGCAAAGCAATCTGATCTTGAGGGCTTTCCTCCTAATATGCAGCTTCTTACTGGAGTTGCAGCACTGAACCTCTCTATAGGCATTTACTGTTTTATCAGCTGATTGGCAGTATGTTAAGCGTACAGCTGTTCACTTAATCTCTGTATTTATTTTTGTCTTTGCTTTTCTGAGAATAGCACTAAATTACAGGTGCGCTGAAAGAAACATTCAGTCTCAGACCATGAATATAAAGAAAGATGTGTATAACTTGAAATTTTGTTTGGGTTTTTTGCTTGATGGAGAGAGAACTTGTTTTTCCTTCACATAAGCTAAAAAAGAAGAATAGGAACTTGTAACCTACACATTAATGAAATTAATCCCAGGTTTCTCCAGTTTTATTCTACCTTGTTCTTGCTAATTTTAGAGTAGTACCCACAATGCTTCAAGCTTTTATGTCTTGTAATAATGCTGTATAGGCATCCCAGATTTGCATGGAGTTTTTATCTCCAGCTTCCTATGTAGCGAATATGGCTGGCTGAACAGTTTTGGAATTATTTTTGTTTCTTTTCTTCCTCCCACCCCCCCAAATCTTACAGCTATGGTTTTGGAAGTGCTGGGAAGGAGAAATTTCAGATCCCTCCAGATGCAGAGCTGCAGTATGAAGTGAAACTCAAAAGCTTTGAAAAGGTAGGAATGAGAGATGAAGTCATAAAGAGATTGGCAGGTGGGAGAGGTAGTGTGAGTGCAGTTTAAACAAGGACGATGGAATCGTCAAGCCACCATCAGAGATGATGACACGCTGGGAGCTCTTGGCTGAAATTGTCCTTGTTCTTATTGTATTCCTGTCCGTTGGCGTCAGTGTCTCTCCTGTTCTAGCCCAGTTTCCAGTAGCAGTGCAAAACTCTGCTTTGCCAAACTTCTCTCTACTATACTGTTAGTGGGAAGCAGCATAGCTGCTTGGTTTCCCCAGAAGTCGTATCATTGACTTGAACTGTTCTTGTTTGGGTAGGCTAAGGAGTCTTGGGAAATGAACACAGATGAGAAGCTGGAACAAAGCTGCATTGTGAAGGAGAGAGGCACTCAGTACTTCAAGGTAAATTACAATCCCCAAGTTTATAATAGCATTTCTGATGATTAAAGCTTCTGTCATTTCAGGGTGGTGTTCATGGTATTCTCAGTGATGTTTTACAGGGAGGACTGGAGGGGGAGGTGTCTTGGAAAAAAAAAAGCCTCAGAGTTGGAATA
The DNA here is from genome assembly GCF_000687285.1 of Phaethon lepturus. Classification (NCBI taxonomy): domain Eukaryota; kingdom Metazoa; phylum Chordata; class Aves; order Phaethontiformes; family Phaethontidae; genus Phaethon; species Phaethon lepturus. Next base: position 14,034 of record NW_010524139.1, read on the forward strand.
TCCAAAGAACTAACTGCAAGGAGTTAATTCTCTTTGTCAGAGCTGTTTGGTGTACCAACAGATAACTTTGGGGCATACATTGAATAGTTGCAAGGTTACAGTATTTAAGTTCCTGCTGTGGGATAGTGCTGTGAATGAAGAACTTTCATTTGGGTAGAGATGCGTGGAGAAGCCGTTTCAAACAATTTGACCAGCTAAAGGCAGACTTCCCCATTACCTTCATGACACAGCAATAGTTGTGCTGTTTTGAAAATGCCCTGTCTTCCTTGTTTTGTATCAAAAGTTGAATATAAGGTGGGAGTTGAGAGTGAAATATCAATGCTGGCCTATACCTCTAGCTTCAGTGGGGCAACCAGTAGATGTTCCTAAAGATGTTCTGATCCTGTGCAGGAATGGCTTTCAGAAGTAGTATATTTTTGATGACAGAAGTTATTTTCTGATTATTTTTTTCACATCTGTTGTTTGAGGTAAGCAGAAGGCGCAAGAGGGAGATAAAAGTTACCGTGATGAGCTGTGTGATAATTGAACTGCCTTGTTTACAGGAGGGAAAATACAAACGGGCAGCATTACAGTATAAGAAGATTGTGTCATGGTTGGAGCATGAATCTGGACTCTCTGATGAGGAGGATACAAAAGCCAAAAGCTTGAGGCTTGCTGCCCACCTTAATCTAGCTATGTGCCATCTCAAGCTGAAGGAATACTCCCAGGCTTTGGAGAACTGCAACAAGGTAGTAAGGGTTGGTTTATTCTTAAGCTGCACAAGCAATCTGATGGTTTATCTCTTGCTTTAACAATTTGAGGGATACCAGGCCACGTGGCGTTTGGCCTTTCTTAGCAGCTGGCAGTTTGGTAGTACTGAATATTACAATGTAAAAATATCCAACAGGTTATTTTCATAATTATTATTCTTTGAATATCTTTTACTAACTTGCTGCTACATTGAGAATATTCCAGGTATTTAGAAACACTGAGATGTGGTGAAGGTAGTCATGTTGACAAAGGTCTTTCAAAGAGCTGGAATAGAGCCAGGACTAGCTCTTAGACTTGCTGGTTCTCTGTCAAATAGCCGACTATATTCAGTCCTCTTTGTACTTACTTCTACTGTATTGAACTCTCCTTATATTAGTAGGCCCTGACAAGACATGTGAATGTACATCAGAAGGTACTGTTTCTAGCAGTCTCTGGTGTTCTGACTGCATATTATTTTAAAAAATGAAAAATTATTGTTGACTGGTTTTGTTTTGTTTTTTAATGCAGGCACTGGAATTAGATAGAAACAATGAAAAAGGCCTCTTCCGGCGTGGAGAAGCACACTTGGCTGTCAATGACTTTGAATTGGCCCGGGGAGATTTCCAGAAAGTGATACAACTTTATCCAAGTAACAAAGCTGCAAAAGTGCAACTGGTAACTTGTCAGCAAAAAATACGGGAGCAGCATGAGAAAGAGAAAAAGATGTATGCCAACATGTTCCAAAGGCTTGCAGACAAAGACTTAAAGGTAAGTAACAGTACTCCAGAAGATTACAAGAGGTGGTGACACATGTTAAGCTAAGGAATAGTGTTTTAGGTATTCAGCTTACTTCTTCATACAGGTAAATACAGTGGGAGAACAGTCAAATAGCTTCCGGCGGGGAGGGGTGTGGGGGTGTGGAAATAGCCAACAGTCAAAATGATTAGGCCATCTTGTTTGAATGAGACAACTAGCAGTACCAAGCATTGCACAGAATGCTTTTACTTAATTCAACTGATTTTGTAACCAGACCAGTGTTAATCGGAAAGCAATTGAAGTGATGAGATGCAAACATGATAATGTTCAAGAACTGAAAAAAGGACCTCTTCTCCTTGAACAGTCTGTTCTGGTGCCTGGGTGGCCCATCTACTGAGACCTTATGTCTGTCTCACAGATGGTGCTTAGCACCATCTTGCTTCTCATGGAGGCATTAAGATGTGGTTGATGCTATCCATCTCAGATGTCACAGATTGGTTATGAAAGTGTCAGAATTCATACTGTCAGAAGATTTATTATTCTGCTGCATGGATGGTTTTCATACTAAGCTTTCACTAGAATTTTAGTAAATACTGGTTCAGTTAACAACAGCAATATTTGGATACAGGTTATAACAAGGTTCTATCAGCTAGCAAGAAACCTTAATAGTTACTGGTAGAATCACATATCCTAAGAAAATGTTCTGTGTTTTCCTTAAATCTGATGGCCCAGAAGGACTATGTAAACCTGTAACTTCCAAGACAAACCTGGGATTTATATCAGACTCAAATGTTCTCTGAAACATTGGGGAGTACAGAAGCTTGCATCTTGTGGGGTTATTTTCACAGAACTTTGTGTCCACCTTCTCAGAATATGCATGAAGAATCTAGAAAGTGGCCAGATGCTGCTACATCAATTTCCTGTGGTTAACTGTCAGTGGGGGCCCACTGTCCTCAGATGAGTGCATCCTGACAATTGGCCATCTCAGACTGTCAGCTGACAGTTTCCTACATGAAACACTTCAGAAACTTCTATTTTTCCCCCGCTCCCCCAATCTTTCAAAATGAGATAAATCTGAAATAAATTTATCTCCCAGAGACAATGGGAGATGTATTCCATTCTTCATCTTACTCTGCTTAAGTAGTCATATAGTAAACATAGAGTAACCACCTCTGACTGGATGGTTGGGTGGGCAGTCTGTTCTGTTTGTGGCTTTTTGGTTGTGTTTGGTGGTTTTTTCTCTTCAAAGAGTAGCAGTAGTTCTGTGGATTTGGTTCTGCTTCTTATGGAGGAATGTAAACAAACCCACAAACGCAGACATTCCCCACTGATTCTGCAAGGGAAGTGTCATTGTCCATGTAGATAGGTATCTGCCTAAAGCAGCCCAATGTCAACAGTCCTTGCTTATTGGAGCCTGGAAGAACTTACTCTGTCTTTTTAGATATTGTCACATGTAGCCATGCAGTACCTTAATTTTTGGTAGGCTTTAATAAAAAATCTCAGGAAGATAAAACAACTAAACTAGAATTATTTCACTGTTGGGCATCTTCACTTTTGAAATTGCAGGTTTTAATTGCCAGCTGTCAGGCTCTGCTGTGCAGGTTCCTTTCAGCTAGCACAGCTGCTGGGAATCTGGCTTCTTCCACTAGGTGTGGGACACAGCAAGATCTGCAGTTCAGAGAAAAAATTGCTGAAACAAGCTATACCCACTAAAAGTACAAAAGGGCTGTCTTTGTGCTTCTCAAAATGTACACCTCAACCCCTAAGACAGACAGTTGGTATACTGAGTCATATTCTTGGCAAAAGGCAGACTCACAGTCTTTGCACTGCAGACTGGGATACATTGCACTTACTTCCAGCTTTCCCATCTACTTTGGATAGAATCAGCATACGAAGTCATACGATTATTGAGGTTGGAAAAGACCCTTGAGATCATTGAGTCCAACCATTAACCTAACACTACCAAGTTCACCGCTAAACCATGTTCCTAAGCACATGTCTCAAACCCATCCAGGATGGTGACTCAACCACTTCCCTGGGCAGCCTGTGCCATTGCTTGACAACCCTTTCAGTGAAGAAATTTTTCATAATACCCAATGTAAACCTCCCCTGGTGCTACTTGAGGCCAATTCCTCTTGTCCTATCACTTGCTACTTGGGGACACCCACCTCACTACAACCTCCCTTCAGGTAGTTTAGAGAGCAATAAGGTCTCCCCTCAGCCTCCTCTTCTCCAGACTAAACAACCCCAGTTTCCTCAGCCGCTTCTTATACGACCTGTGCTGTAGACCTTTCACCAGCTTTGTTGCCCTTCTCTGGACATGCTCCAGCAGCTCTATGTCTGTCTTGTAGTGAGAGGCCCAAAACTGAACACAGGATTCAAGGTGCAGCCTCACCAGTGCCGAGTACAGGGGCACGATCACTTCCCTACTCCTGCTGGCCACACTATTTCTGATACAGGCCAGGATGCTGTTGGCCTGGTTCATTCTTATCAATAATTAGATGATCTTGGGAGTGTGTCTGTGTTTACCTTGTTTTTCCCCTGAGTTTCTGGCCTACTTCAAATTGATGTGGTTTTATATCAAAAGGGATTAATGGAACATGGAACTGTAAACAAAGGAAGCTTACTCTCCGGGTCAGTTTTGGGGATTTTTCTTGCAAAAACCATGTTTTCCTGTTAACTAATTTATGTTGCTTTACTCTAGCTCCAACAAGTTTAGAGAGCAATAAGGTCTCCCCTCAGCCTCCTCTTCTCCAGACTAAACAACCCCAGTTTCCTCAGCCGCTTCTTATACGACCTGTGCTGTAGACCTTTCACCAGCTTTGTTGCCCTTCTCTGGACATGCTCCAGCAGCTCTATGTCTGTCTTGTAGTGAGAGGCCCAAAACTGAACACAGGATTCAAGGTGCAGCCTCACCAGTGCCGAGTACAGGGGCACGATCACTTCCCTACTCCTGCTGGCCACTCTATTTCTGATACAGGCCAGGATGCTGTTGGCCTGGTTCATTCTTATCAATAATTAGATGATCTTGGGAGTGTGTCTGTGTTTACCTTGTTTTTCCCCTGAGTTTCTGGCCTACTTCAAATTGATGTGGTTTTATATCAAAAGGGATTAATGGAACATGGAACTGTAAACAAAGGAAGCTTACTCTCCGGGTCAGTTTTGGGGATTTTTCTTGCAAAAACCATGTTTTCCTGTTAACTAATTTATGTTGCTTTACTCTAGCTCCAACAGTTTCTCTGTTTGTGGTGGTGAGAGAAGTTTGAGGGTTCTAGAGAAGAGGGTTGGTTTACCAAATGTCCTCTGATTGCTAAGAAGGCAGCCTGGACTATAGCCTGACATCTGTGTATCTTATGGTCTGTTGAAGTTTGACAGACACTCTTGCCTCAGTAGTTCTTTTCATGAATTCAAATCGTTCACATCTGTAAAGCATGAATTTTTAAAGGTCAGGATGTTTATCACCTTATCTTAAGCCTAGGATTGATAGCTAACAGATTTTCTGTGGAGAGGAGACTTTGCTTTCCTGTGCTCCACAGAATGCATCTAAGGATGCAAGGTTGACCTTTGATGCCTGAGTATTCTTTGGCTGGGGTTTCTTGTTGCAACTAAGTTGATGTGACATTTTAGTTTGAGAATTCTGCCCCTTTTTCCCCCTCCTCCACTGTTCTCCTCCCCCAACAGTGCATGCTTATGTCCCTGCTTTTCTTTTCTGGTTCTAATCTAACCTTATAATAAAACAGATGGTTCGTGTGCTAGGCTGACAGGTGGAATAGCAATTCAATTGCTCTATCTTTTGAGATGAGCAGGACAAGACATTTCTACCTTCCTTTACTGTGTCTGAAAATGAATGCAAGTTCAGGATGTGCTGGTTATGTCATATTGCAAAAACTGACGGCAGACCTTTACCACATGGGCCTTTGCCTTCCGAACCTTTTTATGTGGACTGAGGGATACAGCAAGGAGAGGGCTTTTAGAACAGCCACCTTGTCAGATTAGATTTTCTTCCAGCTAAGGTCTTAGAGAGGATTTCCAAGTGACTGTTGTTGAGTTACTCTTCATGAAACTAGATGTCCAACAAAGATATTTCTTCGTATCTTGAATCCAGGTGTGCCTCATACAAGTTGGAGTAGGGGCAGGGTATGGGAATTGCTGAAATTGAATCACATTGAGATTGAAGCAGGACAAAAGCAGTTCTGTGCAGAAGCTTCCTAAATGAATTGCAGTTTCTGGCAGAACACAAAAGTGTTTTGTGGCAAGTGTGTGCACACCACATTATGAATCATAACCATCTAACACCGATACATTTCTCAGCCTCCTCTAAATGGCTTCTGGTTTCTTAGATGCAGAAAAAATGGAAAGAAATTTTTGGTTTTGTGTGGCTAAATGTCCTAATGTCTTAATTCAGACTTTCAGGGAGACCAGGTATCCTAGTGATAAGAGTCAAATAATGTTTGTGGTTTTGTTTGCAAATGTTAGCAATTTTGTATAACACGGGAATATATTTTCTTTGTCTCTCTATTTAGGCAGCATCTACTCTTCAAGCCAGCCACACTGAAGATGCTGAAATGAAAGATGAGCAGAATGGAGTTGAAGATAAATCAGAAATTGACACAGAAGCATAGAACCAAACCCCATTCCATTAGTTTTGTAAATGAATTTCCAATGAATTAGACCTTTATTTTTCTACCTGGTTGGATAGTGGCTTCAGGGGAGCAGAGGCTGAAGCCACCATGCCACAGTCAGTTACAGCTTTATATGTCTGTTGAAGAAGCTGAGTGGCAGCATAAATCTGGTTTAATCCTAGGGACTTTATTTATTCATTCAGCCTCTGTTACTGTTTGGGTTCTGTCTGGATTTACTCTGCTTGGTCTATCTGCATTTTGCCATTGGTGTTTGTCTCTTTCTGGTTCCAGCTCACTTTCATCCCAGGTTCTGCTTCCTAAATTCATTCCCTTGATTTCTGTAAAGTAATCGGCCTTTTGCAGGCGTCTTAACATGGGACTTAAGAACAAATTTGCGCTCCCAGTTCTTCTGCCTTGGGATTGCCCCCTTCCCCTGTTGAATAGGGAGTCCCTTCCATTAAGTGTTTTAACCTTTCTTGTATGCCTCCTCTTTGCAAATTGCTGAAGGTGAAGACTGTGAAGTCACAGCTTAAGTAATAAAGCTCCAGTTAAACTCAAGAAAACAGAACTTTTTGTGGGTTTTTATTGGAATTTGCACAGAATTAAGAGAAGTTACTGTCTTTTGGTCATTCAGTGTTTTCTCATCCACATAGCTGTACAGTAGCCACAGTATCTGATGATTTTTCTGTGTTGTTCATTCATTGCCATAGAAAATTCCCACAATAATCAATACAGTATTTACCCATGTGTTTGCAAAAGGAAAATATATGTTGCTGAAAATGGTAAAAACCCAAGTCTGTAATCTATGCATACAGCTTATTTTCTGTTCATATTGCTACCTTCCTCTTCACCCTCCACATTGTAAAACTGGACCAGAAAAAAAACACATTTATTTATACCTGAGAGTGGCTGGCTTTGAAGAGAGAATAAGTGATAATGGTTCAACACATTACAAATACTTCTAAGCTTCTGCATGATTCTAATGTCTGCTTATCCCCGTCTCACAAGAAAGCTATTACTTGATACTGTGCTTTTTTCTGCAGTATGTTGCATGTCTTGTTTGGGGGTGGGTGTGCTTTTGGGTTTTGTGTGGGCTTTTTGTTGGGGTGTGTTTGTCTGCAGGCATGGAACACAGTACTCAGACTCACTTTCTTGGTTTATCCTGTTACATAGTGTTAAACTCAGCATCTCCACATTCTGAGATCTTCTAGCAGCAGGGACACTTCTTTGCCTGCTCTACAGGAGGAAGGTAGATAATCTGTTCCTTTCAGACACAAAAATAGGGTTTTTTTTTCAGTGAGAAAGATGTCTTTGCATGGGATGGGCTGGGATTATGTGTATATTGCAGAGGGTTTCTGTGTTTTAACATGAATAACAGCTGAAATCTTAATTTGAATTCCTGGTCTCCTTTGCTGAGACAGAAGTACTGTATAAGCACTTATTCATGAGGTTCTTATCATCTGGGAGGTTGCCAGTACCTGCCCCTGTAGGAGCACCGGCTTGGGCGTGGCAGCTGTAGAACCAAACTGTCAACCAAAGTGGTAATGCCTGCTTGACATGCTGTCCTGCTCCCAGGCCCAATACAAGAAGTTCACCTGCTGCTGGATTGGAGTGAGCTTAGGGAGCTGTGAACTGCATTGCTCCCTGCATGGTGTAGCTATGCCCTACACTTCAGTCGGGTTGGGAAAGGATAGGGGAAGAGTCAGGATAAAGTGCTTGGTAGGTCATCGCATCGATGTGATTTGCTTAGCAAAATCTTAGCATTACCAGGTAATGCAGGTGCTTTTCACGAGTTCTGACTCTGAATAGTGTCAGCCCTGCATATGTGAAAACTGTTTCACCTTGTACCAAAGCACGACTACCTCTAAGGTAAATGTTACAGACAGGTTACAACAAGGTGTGAAGAATGTCTGTCAACTGAAGTTACAAGAGGGGATTTCCAGACAAAGAACAGTAAGGGGAGCATGAATGCCAAGTTTTTTCTCCAGGAAGGAAATACCTTGATTTGTTGGTAATTATTACTGGAAATAATGAGCCCCTGTGGCTGAAACTGTTGTTGCCTGAAAAGTAAGCATAGGGCCAAGTCCTAATGATAAGTTTCTAATTTTTGAACAGCAATTTTCAAAAATCTCCCATGGGGATGACAGTTCTTCAACATGTTTTTTAAAGCAAAAAGTGAGATTATTTCTATAGCGCATCTAAAAAAATTCCTAGAGTCAATGGTGGACATAAGTGTGGGCAATCTTGGAAGTACCATTTTGCCTTCATTTTTACTACATAATGAACTATTAAATGTTTTAAGAATGTATATCTACTAAGGACACTAAACATGCCCTATTCAGGCACCTAAAAGGAGGTTCCATGCTGTTTTTAAGAAATGGGTCTCGTTGCCAGCAGAAGGCGGCATGCTTGTTTTTTTAAGTGAGGTCATGCATGCAAACTTCAAATACAAACTACTACTTCTCCTTAAAAGAAAAAAGCTTAAACAGTTAAAATACTGACTTTGTAAACCACACACATCTGTCTCAATTTACAAATCCTTCATCCTGTGTGGTGGTCTTGTAATAGTCATAACAGTACCTCTGAAGTAGCAGAAGTGTCCTGGTTCAGTGTCATCTGTGAAAGTGGGAACAATCTTTGCCCTACCTGCAGCAGAAACCGCTCAGAGCTGTGGGATGCACAGCTGTGCGCTTGGCTCTGACCAGGAGTTAAACAGCTCGTTGGCAGAAGGCGGTACGGAAGTGGTTTTGCTCTTGGGACCAGCTGAATCACGTAAAACGGCAGCCAGGCTCCCGGCCGCGGGGCAGGCACGAAGCCTGCGGCCTGGCAGGCCACGGCTCTACCCTCTACTCCCGCT
>NW_010524140.1:0-4535 GCF_000687285.1 Phaethon lepturus
GCTCAAGGGGGAGATTGCTGTGCAGCCTGCTCCCATTACAGGAAAGCTCAATGGGCTTGGGGGGGGGTATAGATATTTATAGCATAAACTGATTGACTTGTAGTCAAACCCCCCTTTGATGTATGTGCAGGAGTGCAGCTGTAGCAGTTTTAGTTTTGTCTAGTCCCAGCTCAGGCTGGTACTGTTAGCTCCTGATAATACATGGCCTAGACTCCTTAGTTCCTGCGAAGATGGTCTAGCACAATTCTCAAGGTTTGCACAGCAAGGCTGATTTCAGTCAGGCCTATTTGTTGGTGATGCCTGAACCAAAGTACTGTTCATTGACTCAGAGTGGGTGCATCCATCACAAGCAGCCATTCGTTTTTATAACCTTGCACTCCCTTTTTAGCTATCTTCTGGATTCATTGGCTATTGTCTACTTACACTTTTATACCTAAACAGCTATTAAGGTACTAGTTGCCTACTTTTTTTTTTTTAATAGGTTATCTGACTTAATGAATTGTCTGCAGCGATAAGTCAGTTTTAAAAGAAATGGGATAATTCTGTGCTTGATGGTGGACTTTTTTTTCTGTGAGATTATAGTATAAAGAAATTCTATTTCTTGTGAGTTTTATTGATTTAAAATTCTTTGATTTTGAGTGTTTATAAACTGTATTTACTAAAAACAAAGGAATCTCTATAGTATACAAAGATATCAGATTGAAACATGTTTTACAGACAATTGAGACAGGAAGGGATTTGTGGTATATGGGATAAAATCTCTTTGTTCTATGGTCTGCCTGAAGGTTTGCTGTCTTTCTCACAGACTTTATTGTTTGTGACCACCTATAAACATAGGGTGAACTTGAAATCCAAACCTTGACTTGCATTCAGATTTGCAAATTTGTGGGTCACTAAACCTCAAGATTAAATATTGATATGTTTTTGCATGTCCAAACTTTAGATCAGACTTTGTGTCTATTGGTTGTTGATAAAACTACGTGTTCAGAGAATGTAACACTGACCTAGATAGGTAAGAGAGACAGAAAGGCTACATCACTGTGGAGAGGGGGAGTTAGAAGGGCGTGCAAGCCTGGAGAGCATGGGAAGAGGAAAAAGAAATCAAAGGAAAGAATAAAGCTTGTTATTTCAGACTTCTTGCTCACTGTGGGAGCAGCACAGGGTAGCTTATAGTTTCAAAACACCATTAGTAGGTATAGGAGAATGATTACTTCATCATAGTAAATTAAAGGCAATTAAAATATTTGTAAGGTACTATTTCTAGTAAATGGAAGATAAACATACTGTGCTTACATGAATACATATATCTCAGGAATAGAAGATCTTCTGTAAAATTCAAAGCTGGTCTAGGTAATTCAACATTGCTTAAATGCAGTTTCTACCATATTCTATTGATTTTCTGAGGCTACAGTATATTGGGGAATATATTTATGGGCCTCTTTAAACCATTTAATCTGAAGAAAACAGCTAGAATTGGAAGGTATGGCTTTATGGGAAATAAATACACCACTGAAATCATTAGAAAAAACTCTTTTTGCCTGGCATGCCTTCTAGAGCTGATCTCTTTCCTTGTATGTCAGAGGGATGTCTCCTGAGACCCAAAAGCTTCTATTGGAGATAGATAAAACTTTCAGGTAAATGGAATTATACTATGCTGAAGGACAGCAAGCTCTGCAGAAGTGTAGGGCACTAATAATGGAGCTCCAACACATAAAGGCAACATGCAGAGGATGAAAGCAGAGACAGGCTACAGAGGAGGAACTGAGAAACATTGCCCAGGCATATAGGGATGGTATCAGTATGTCCAAAGGGCTTCCCCAAAAGACCACTCAATCCTAAAATCCAATCTTTCCCTGCTATGTGACAGGGGCAATTCCATTTTGCCCAGGATTGATGGTTAGTGGAGACCTATTGTGCAGCTAGTACAGAAGCCTCTGAATATGAAATATTTTCCCCCTCTTCTTATGAGGATCCGATCTTAAACCTTTCAGTTGATGGACATAATTATCCCTGTCTGATAGATACAGGGGCAACCTTTCCTACTTAAAATATAAAACCTAAACAAGCAAAAAATAATGGGTGATGAAAGGACAATAGGAATAGAAGGATCTGTGCGCACTGTACCACGCCTGGATAACTTGAAAGTACAAGCAGGACCTCTCACCACCTCCCACTCTGTCATAGTTGTACAGGACACTCCTGTCAACTTGCTGGGAAGGGATCTTCTTTGTAAGCTGAATGCAAAGTTACATTGTACTCCAGATGGAATTAAACTCAAATTACCTATACCAAATTTACCAGAATTGATTGCTGCCTTGGCAAACCCCAGTGAATTAGGAACTTTGCCTAAGGAACTAAATGATATACCAATTTCATTGTGGGGATGGGACCCCATAGATGTGGGCTTACTCAAATTAGCCACACCAGTATATATTCAAACTAAAGGCAGTAACCTGCCCTTGATCCAACAATATCCATTATCTACTGAAGCTACAGCAGGCGTTGCACCACTGATACAGGAGTATATCATAAAGGCAATATTAGTAGAATGTCAGTCAACTTGCAGTACTCCTATCCTACTGATCAGAAAACCTAAACTGGGACCAGATGGCAAACCAGTTTACCAGTTTGTGCAAGATCTTGGGATGATAAATGAGTGGGTCATAGTTCCCCACCCGGTGGTACCAGATCCTTCTACAATTATTGCATTAATTCCAGTAAATGCTAAATGGTAGTTACAGATTTATGCATGCTGGCCACCATAACAGGGTCCAGCCCTAGGATCCCACTGAAAAGTGTAAGGTCCAAGTGAAGGTTTCCAATTCCTCTTTTATTAGTTCTCAGGTTACAGCTTGAGCTGGGTGCCTCTGGGGAAGGACCACTACCCCAGATCACGCCCCTCAATTATACCCGTACCACCCAGCACCCGATCCCCAAGTCCAATCACTTAATTCTAGTCGGCGGCCTCTTGATTTCTTATCAGTTTTCACTGTTGCTGGGCTGGCCTTCTTCTGAAGTTACCTCATTCTCTTGGAATTGTTTCCTTGGCTCTTCTTCATTCTGCTCACATCTGTTGGATTCAGCTGGTTCTGTGTTAGCAGCATTAGTTTTATCAAAAAGTTTACTCTCAGTCAGCTCTTGCGGCCTAAGGCTTCAACTACTTTAGCTACTAGTGCTAAGCTACTAAAGCTAAACAAGACTATTCAGAGAGAAGAATACAGTCAGCTCTTGCGGCCTAAGGCTTCAACTACTTTAGCTACTAGTGCTAAGCTACTAAAGCTAAACAAGACTATTCAGAGAGAAGAATACAGTTAATCAAACTTCTATAACAGTCCTCCCTTTGGTTTTTTTTTGTATCCATGCCCATCTATAGTTGGTCTTGTATGAGGACTCTTCAATACCCTTGTATAGATTTCACAAGCATATTCTATAAACAATTACGAATACAAGTGAAAACACAGCAGGCTATCAGAAGCATAATAACCACAGGTAAAAGACTTTTTAGCAATGAACTAAAAAAACTACTAAACCATGACGATAATCCCTATCCAGAGAACAAGTTTTGTAACCAATCACTTTCAGGGGGGTTGTATGCACTTTGGGCTCCTTTGCGGGCATGTGTTTATGCCTCGGTCACCTTTTGGTATATCTCATGGGAACTGTCACTTATATAGATACAACATTGTACATGTGGTGGTCCATCTGATGTTCTTTTGGCAGTCATTTAACATGACAGTGGTGAATCCAGTTATCCTTTTCTTTAAGCTTTACAGCAAAGAAAGAAGTTGTTAACAGTATATGGACACTCCCATTTAGGGTCCAACTCTGTTTTGCGAGAGTGGACTGTTATCATTACTGCATCTCCAGACTAGATACCATGCTTGCATTCCAGCTGGTACCAGTTGAAACAATCTGTCTTGTGCCCTATTTTCTTGTAGATGTTTTTGTATCCCCAGTCACTGTGGTTTAACCCAGCAGGTAGCCAAAACAACCACACAGTTCACTCACCTTCCTCCCACACCAGCGGGATGGGGGAGAGAACCGAAAAAAAAAAAGGGTAGACCTCATGGGTTGAGATAAAGACAGTTTAATAGGACAGGGGAAATAAAAGAATAATAATGATGATAATAATAATGATAAAATAATATAAAAAACAAGTGATACACAGCACAATTGCTCAACACCTGCTGACTGATGCCCAGTTAGTTCCTGAGCTATGGCGCCTCCCCGGCTGACTCCCCCAGTTTATATACTGAGCATGACATCATATGGTATGGAATATCCTTTTGGCCAGTTTGGGTCAGCTGCCATTTTTAAAAGAACAGTTTATAACTAGAATCATAGAATCACAGAATCGTAGAATAGTTTGGGTTGGAAGGGACCTTTAAAGGTCATCTAGTCCAACCCCCCGGCAGTGAGCAGGGACATCTTCAACTAGATCAGGTTGCTCAGAGCCCCATCCAACCGGACCTAGAATGTTTCCAGGGATATGGCATCTACCACTTCTCTGGGCAAACTGTTCCAGTGTTTCACCA
>NW_010524141.1:0-16361 GCF_000687285.1 Phaethon lepturus
GGAGCTGGGTCTCGCGCTACCGCGTTGCAAGCGAGAGCGAGGGGACGGGTTGGTGGGGGAGGGGCCCCATCCCGGCACGCCGAAACCTCGGCCGGGGCCGCTAGTACAGCTTTGCCGCAGCGCGCAGGCTGCAGGCAAGGGGACGAGCGCGTCGGCTACAAGAGGATCCTAAGCCGTGTGCGTGGATTTTTTGTGGAAGATGGCGGGTAAACTGGTGAAGTACAGCTAAGCAAGTGTCCCCCGTAATGTTACGTGCGCCTCCGAAATAAACTCAAGAGAAGGGGTGGCTGGTCAGGCGTCCGCAGACCACAGCCAGAATTAAGCAACAGGTCTTTACAATAGAGCAAATTTTATTGCATGAAATCATAACGGGGGGTGATAAGGGCAGAGATCCTTGTTGGAAGTGCTGCTGCATCTGTACCAAGTGGAAGGAGACGAACTACCGTTGCTGCGTATGGCCAGGGGAAAAGCTGGGCTGCCAGGAAAGGCTTGCTGCAACCTGCGGCCTCTTACAAACGTGGTGTCATCCTCATTAGCTGCACGCTTGAAATTGGTCACCATAAAAAAGACTAAGAACTCCTGATAGCAGCAGTAACAGGACAGTGAAGATGTCTTGCAATTACGCAGAGAAAATGCAAATTTCAATACAAGGGTTATGCAAACTGGCAGAATAAGATAGTATACAGCCACATCTATTTAAGAAACAGTATTTCTACCACTCGAGCTTGGTAAGGAGAAACTTGATGGCATTAATCAAGCACACTAGAGCAGTAATGATTCCCAAGTAGAAAAGAGCATGAGATGTGCACTGGGACGGAGAGGATGTTTTTGTCACTGTCTCACATGGGCTGTGACCACATTAGCAGTCGAGGCTGCAACTTGTGTCCTGATAAGCACCACTTTGGACTGAATCACTTGCCAGTGAATGTAGGTGTTTAAAATTAAAGTATGGGGTTAAGTCATTAAATATTAGTTTCATTGTTTAACAAATTCATAGCTAGAACGTGCAGAAAGACTGAGTATTCTCTTGAAGAAATTAATAGTTATATACTTTTTACGGCAAAGAGAACTGAGGCATGCTAGACATTTCAGCAAAGTAATACTAAGTATTTAATATGGCATTCACATTGTTGACTTGTGTAATCATAAACAAAGTACAAAGGAAGGTCTCTTAAAAAAGAATCAAGTCAGTTGCAGAGTTTATCAAACTACTGAACAGTGGGAATTGCGTTTTTCATTCTGGTTTTAAGAGAACTTCTTCATGAAGTGCAGTTTCAGGTATGCAATGGTAAGGAATATTACTGTCATGCAGGCGAGAGCCAGGTGGTTCTGCCACAGGCCCCAGCTACTCACATCAATGCCTTGATTTTTCAGATACTCATCTCCAGTACACCACCTATGGATAAATACACATTTATAAACTTAGTGTGAAGTATCTAGGAAGATCCCTAGAAGTTGTGGTATGATTTCATGTCTATAGTAGGCCAGGCAAACACCAGCTATATGTTACTATTTTATTTTCTATTTGTAAATTTGTTTTTCTTGTATCTACAATGAGCTTTCTGTAGGAAAAGGGAATTTTGTGAGGCTGTGTAATTGTAGTGTGTGTGTATGTGTTTCAGTAAACGCAGTTTAAAGAAAAGTGAGAAGCATAATGCGAGATATTTCTAGTATTATAAATACTAAATATGATAGAAAGCAGAATGTTCTCTGCAGACAGAATGCAAGAACCCAGTCAAAACTTCATTTTCCATATAAAAATTCACAGATTCTGCTGGTCATCAGTGAGTCTCACGAACAGACATGCTCTAGGACTTTGTAAGTTACTGGTAGTGGGATTCATTTTAGTGTACCAAAATACTTACGGCTGGCTTATCTGTCGATAGTTAACATTGCTGATTGAATTTGTGTTGTTACCACTGCTGCAAAAGTTCAGACCAGTCAATTCATTGATTTGTAAAGCCTTTTAAAATAAAAGAAACAATGACAACAGAAATTAGTAGGTAAAGGAATGATACATTAACAAGATTGGATATAATTCAATTCAAATTTATTCTAAAAACATGACGATGTCACTATTTATTATGTTGGCCAATTCCCCATTTTTTAACCGAGCAGCATGGTTCTTTTTCTTTTAAGAGAGGATTGTATGCAGTCCACATGTGCGTCACCAGGCTTTAACACTTCCCCCAGGCTAGACTACTTCTGCGCAGGCGTATTAAAGCCCAGATTTCTCAACAAAACGTCACCCTGGCTTAAATTATCAAAAATTAGGAGAAACATTTTAGCTTGACAAGTTTTCGTTTGGTTGATGGAAGAGAGAATAATTGTTTTTTAGGGATAACATTGTTCTTTGTATCATTTTTTGTCCAGCTGCATTCCAGTGGATGTAGTTGTTTAGTGTCTTTCTCATACGAGTTGTTTCCAAGTTACAGAAATGAGCTCTCTAAACAGCAATGGATGCTGGCTGATGAGAAGCCTTTCTTGTTTCAAGATGCTGCACTATGTTCAGAGGTTGCTGTATTTGACTAGCTCACCTTTTGCTCATTAGCCCATAAAGTTTGGAGTTTTCTTTATCATGAGTAAAGACATTCCTTTCTAGCAAATCTTTTCCAAGTCTGTACGCAGGAAAATACAGCACTTACTGTCATTCCGTATCGAGGGATGCTAAAGTATTTGAGCCAGGAGAGCCAGGACATGATGCTTGTGAGATTCACCAGCAACCCAGAGAAAATCTAGAGGCAAGGATTACAAAAAAGCCACAACAACAAAACAAATTACAAATTACATGCTGTTACCATGTGTTCTTCTCTAGCTATTGCCTCTGCTTCTTCAGATTAAAAGCAAGTGGGAAGTCATTTCTAGAGGAAGAAGCTCTTCAAGTGGAAGAACATGGGAGAGGGAAGGAATAATTTCTGTTATCTAGCTTTGGACCATAACCCCATGTGGTCCTTCTCCCAAAAAGTAACAGGGAATGCTTTCACCCATGCATTAAACCAAGATGCTTCCCTTCTGTGGGTCCCACATGGGTTCATGTGAACTGTCTGCTGTTACTTGGGTGTGTGGAGCTTCCGCACTCTTTTGCTTGTGTGCCCCGAGTCTGGGCCAATGTGGTTTTTGGCTGTTGGTTCAGTGCTGCCTCATAGTTCATGGCGCCTGTCTTCTAACTGTAGCTGTTTGTGTGTTTTCCAGTTCTAACATGCCTGATGCTTGGCTCTGCAGCTGAGAAAGGCAGCTATGGTAGTGGTCTCAGAGAGCAGGAGGCTGCGGCTCATGTCCTTAGACAGCCAAATCTGCCTTTGGCAAAGCTCAAGGAGAATGAACAAAGGCTCTAGGCTGCTTTTCTACCTTCCAGGCAGCTTACTGGCTGCCAAAGCCACAGAGAACCACTCTCCCCTGCCCCTCACACCCAGCCTCCCAGCCCCCGGGTTCTTCTTAGTTAAAAGGACAAGTCAGAATATTTGACTCCACAGTATCAGAATATTCAAATCAGACAAATCAGGATATTCGACATGCTTGACCCCACAGTCATTTCGCAGAATTCAGCTGAACTCTGTGCTGGTAGGATTTCTAGATTTCAGCATTTCTAGGATTTCAGGATTCAGTCTAGAAAACTGAATAATGCTACTCACAATCATAAAAACAAATGTGATAGTCATGAGCAGGTTTGCTACAGCGACCACGCTCTGTCCTGCTGCAATGGCTAGTGCCATAGAAGTGGCTGTGTAGGACACCATCATAAGGGTAAACGTCATTGTAAAGAAGGCTTCTACTGTTGGTTTCAAACCTTAAAGATCAGAACAAGAAGGGTTTCAGTATGATCCTGCCAAAAGCTCTACCATAACCTGAACACTATCCTGACTTAGGTAGTGTATCCTGCCTACAGAATACATTGTGTCTGACAGCATAGGCTACCTCACTGAGACCCAAGACTGCAGTGGGGCTTGTGACAGCCCATCTGTGCATGGCTTGTCAACAAGAGGACAGGGTGAATAAGGAGTATGCCTGTAACGGCAGTAACACTGGAGATAGCAGAATGGGTAGAAGTTACAGTACTGTACTCCACACAGTCCAAGGTGAAGGCTTCACTGTGGCTTCAAGTAGTCTATCAAAGGAGAAGTTTCTAGTGCACCTCCATGAGCAGCAGTTCTACAGCATTTCACTTGTTTCCTGTAGAGAGCTCTCCTAATGGACCTAGTGGCCTTTGGGTGGCTATGGATTTGGTAACAAGGTCTATCTCACTCCAGTTTCTCAGTCTGAGAGCCTCTTGCTGATGCAGCCTTGTTTCCTATTCCTTAGGGAAGAAAACTCAGACCAAAGTAAACTGTGATTATTTTTAAATTTTGCTTGCACTTTCAAGCTTTTGGGACATCCCAAAAGGATGTCATGATCTGAAACCTTACCATAGGAAAATGGTGTGCTTGGGACGTGTTTTGAGGATGATGTTTGAAGGTGTTCTAGGGCTGTAAAAGTTGGTGCCAGCAATTTTCAAAGCCTACTCACTAACCAGAAGGCATTTCACCAAAAAGAACAAGCTGATATTAATTTGCACAATATTAAGTTCTTAAAACAAACCTTTTTCTCTGATAGGTGTTGCAAGGATAGAAAAAGGATCTAGTAGAAGTCACCAGAAACTAAGATGGCCATAAATGAAAAGGAATGAATCAAACCTATGTAGTAATGGTTATGGCACACTTCCTTCTAGGGATGGTAGAGGTAAGACAGGTCACAGATTCTGACATGAATGCTTATCTTTTCTGTAAAACAGGATGGTATGCTAAAAGCAAGCGCAGTAACTACTGCCATGCCAATGTAATGCTGTAGCCTATATAAATATACACGCATACATGCACATATATAAAATGAGAGTGCCGTGTTGATTTATTGAGGAGGTGGGAGACCTTGTAGGACTGTAGGAGACCATACTTGCCTAACATGAAGTATATTATACAGGTGAAGATGATGCTTGGTATAGTCCTCATGGGTATTAAATCAGCCATTAGCTTTGAGATGAAATATGCAGATGTTCTGTAGTACCCACTGATATATTCATGTCTGGAACACATAGGAATATACAGCATATTAGAAATCTAATCACTAAAAAACAGTAAGATTATTTTCACTTGGAGACAAATGAATTCTAGCTCAAACTGGAAAAAAAAAGTTCTTTTATGGTTAGGCTGCAATGCAAATGTCCAGTAAGCCACGCAGTATACTAATGGTGGCATTTTCATATGCAAATAAATATGGATACTTGTGTACATAATTTGTAGTACATGTATGTGTCATGTTGTCAAACAGAGAGTAATGCTTAAATAATTTTCCTTTTCTGTACAGTGTAATATGCATAGCTTGAAAGAATCCAGTTAGATAGTGTTTACTGTCCTCACTAGCAAATCACAAACTTATTAATCAATACCTAAAGTGAGTATTCAGGGGTTTTTTCCTATATATGTTAATAATTTTAAATTCTGAGCCGTCTGCAATCACACATAACTGTTTTGGGGATTTGCAGACAACTCACTAACAGGCTAAAAGAATACATTTGCAGTGAGTACTAACAGTGAAATAATTTGAAAACTCTGCACTAGGTGTACTTAAATGACAATTAACTACAGCAGCAAAACCAAACAAACTCTCTAATAGTAGTCCCTGATAAGCTTTTTGTATGTTTCACTTACGTAAATATCTTTTTTTCCACAACAAAGAGTTCAATAGCTGAGATGCTGCTGAAACACTGGTTGGTGGTCAGAAAGAACATTGCACCCACTCTACAAAAGCAAAACAGCAAGCTGTTATTAAAAATGTGATGTAAATGTAGTGTTTCCACTACAGCGTACGTAAATCCAACCGTAGTGCCTGGAGCTGCAGTGAGGAGCTGAATAAGCAATGTGAGAAGTTGTTTGTTTTCACCTTTTCCACTAAAATTTAAGGCTTTGCTTTTACACTTTCATATCCAATTTAAAACTGGGCCTTTTAAAAGTAAATGCTATGTAGTGTTTTAAGACTAAGAATCCAGAGCTTTCTTAGTTGCAAACCCATTTGTCAAGTGATGTACATACAGCTGTCAAAATGATACATAGACCAGAATAATGTTTAAATCTAGCTTTAGATGCACCTTCTGACTTACTGCCGGTAAACTCCAACTATATAGAAGCAGTTGCAGGATCAAAGCTTTAGTTACCCAGGGTTATGTAGCCAAGTCTGTATATTTAATCTTTAATCTTTTTATCTTGGGGAAATCTTTGCAGAAAAAGAAGTTAAAATGCTGCCATGCTGAATTAAGCCTTTTTAATATGATGTCATATTGTTGCTATTCAGCTTTTCAGCAACCTGACTGGCACTGAAAAATGTCATTCTAGAGAAGTAGCGTTACTCGCTTCATTTGGACTGTTTGTCCAAGTTACAGCATGGCAGGGCAGAACTGCATCCCCCTTTCAGTTCTGCAGGGACCTTCCTAGAGGCAGAATAACATCCTCCCTTCAAAGTCACTAACATAGGCTTGGCCTTATCTACTGATCTGAAGGGAAGCATTGGCTTTAAAGAGCTAGATACAATTCATAAAGAGCTTGCGGGTTCCTTCTCAGCCTCCAAGCTGTTCACTATCCTATCGCAATGATGAGAGAGCTTTATGAAATTTTTGGATATCCAGTACCTAAACCGACTAACCTGTTCTGTAGTCCAGAGGAGTCCTCTTTAAGTCCAAAGAAAATGGCACCTACAACCAGTCCTAGAAAAGCCGTAACATATAGCTAAATGTAAAAAAGAAAAGAAGAGGAAAAGTATTATTCTCATTGCTTTCAAAGCTTCAGTAGTTTTTTTGAAATATGTCGTGGGTGAGTGTAGGTCGACAGGAAGTGTTTTCAGAAAGGAGAAGAGCTATCCAAGCTGGGAAGAGAGTCGATGGGGTGGATAGCAACCTGCAGCACAGCAGTACTTTGAGTCTTGTGCCTCAGTATCCTTCGAGAGGTGTCTGTGAGACACAGCAGCTCCCCAGTGCCACCTGCCCTCCACAGCAGCCAGCCACTGCTGCCTCACGCCAGCAAGGCACTGGCGAGGCACTGGGACAGCTAGAAAGGAGGGACAGTACAGGAGCTTCAGCTGCTGCTCACTATTCTGTGGTGGCGCTGGCAGGAGGCACATTCCTGCAGCAGCATGCCAGCTTTTCCCCCGACCTCCTGCCGGGCCTGATCTGTGACCTGGGGGAACTGCTCTGGGCGTGCTGGGAGGGTGCTAGCACCAGCAATGGGAGGATGACAATAGCAGGGCCCCACAATAGGTGGGGCAGGTTAGAAAAAGGGAATAACACCTTTCCCCAGAGGAACCCCAGCATCATGTGCACCTCAGCCAAGCTCCTTTCCCCCACCACTGTTTCAGCCATTCTTGGAGGTTGTCTTTAAGTTAATTGGTGATGTATTGCAACATCTCTCCTCTCTCCTTACTGATACTCTCCACCATTCATCCTCGTTGCGACAGCTGGTGGCTCCCCTTCTGCCATCAGTGACAAGAGTAACGTCAGTCA
This sequence comes from Phaethon lepturus, assembly GCF_000687285.1. Classification (NCBI taxonomy): domain Eukaryota; kingdom Metazoa; phylum Chordata; class Aves; order Phaethontiformes; family Phaethontidae; genus Phaethon; species Phaethon lepturus. The sequence continues at coordinate 7,523 of NW_010524141.1, forward strand.
GCTTTAGAGCTGACCACGGCTCTTCAGTGCAGTGCTTCAGCTGGGCTTTCTCTGGAGCCATAAATGCTACTTTGATCCTGGCAACCAATAACTGAAAGCAGTCTTTCCTGACAACACGTTTCGGGGTGACAGTTTATTTTATGCTCCACAGTGTGTAATTGCTGGGCTCTGTCAGCCATCTTATTCACAGGATTGTTTTTAACATGAACAAGATAGTACAATTGTGCTATAGCTGTACTGATATTTGCAGTCTGTGATACAATTTAAATAGCAAAGATATCAGCTGCCTCAAGGATACAATTTAAAGGACTTAAGTGTGTGTATTACACTTTTTTCATGCTAAATATAAATTACAAAAATCTCAGAAGAACTGCTGGTATCAGACAGTTCTGTCATTTTTAAGTGTGAGCAATACATGAATCATAATACTATAAACCCCTTGATCTGTGGTACCTTATCGCTAAAATCCTGCCGAAAGAAGCAAATATCAGGGATAATTCAGCTCCTAAGCCAATTGCAGTGGAAAGCAGGGATCATTTCAAGACCAATTTGGAGCAGATTAATGAAAAAAGGCTTAATGAACTGTGTACCTCTCAAAGAATGCTTGTAAAATCCAACCCTAATGAGGGTGGGGAGATAGAAAAGATTGTGCAAAACAAGTTGGGACCATTAACCTTGGGGTATTACGAGATCCTCAAGAGTCTAATTCTTGTCACAAGGTCAAGCTTTTACAAAGCAATTATTAAGGATCTCCATAGTATCAGCATACAGACACACACACATACTCAAAGCCTTTTCACCTCGGGGATTCTGGACTCATTTCCCCTCCACACTGGCTGTTTGTTCACTCATTATATAAACCATGATGAAGATAATTTATACCCCTGGCTCAGGACCAATTTTTCTATTGGCTCTTCTAGAATTGCTGAGAATTGCAGTGGGAGTTTTGCTGGCGCTGGGACTGCAGAGTTTGGCTTGTGATTTAGGGAATTCCTGAGGATTAGTTGTTCTGCAGAGGTCAGCCAGGCATTCTTTATTTTTGAAGGCAATGTGCAGCTTTGAAGAAATCAACGCTTTTGGTTCTGATTCTTCTGAAAAAGCAGCACTAGCAGGGCCAGTCATCATCTTCTGTAGCAGGTGCTAGACCTTTATTGTGGTCTTCATCACGTCTTCTTCAGAAGACATCATTATGAACAGTCAAATGACTAAACAACACACACATTACGAGACTGTGAAAATATTTTTACACTTGAGGCAACTGCCAACACTTCATTGTGTGTGGAAGTTTAATTAAGCATGCAAGCGTAGTCTGTGAACTTTCCCTGTGGCGGAGAAGATTTGAGGCCAAACCCCACAGTGCCAAGCCTGGACAATTAGAGTTGAGTCTGAAGAATGCTCTTGAGCAAATGGACGAAACTACTTGGGATTTCCTGGCCAGGAGTAGCAGAATACCCTGCTGGAAAAGATCCTGCCTCCCCAGATCTTTCAGTAGTCCAAAATTAATTCCTGAACAGTCAGTCATGCTGCTTATTTGGGAGCATTCAGGACACCTTCTAGTGAATCAGATTTCCAGACCTTCAACACTCTTTTTTAAAGATGCTTACTGTAGTCAAAATATCAAAAGGCAAAACCATCCCAATGAATTATCTAATACAGGAGTAGAATAAATTCAACATATATCACAAAAAGTTAGATACAAATAGCATTACCTGAGCTATGGAAGCTTGAGGGTTTCCTACCAGATTTTTAAATGTGCGCTTGGACACCCACTTCAGCTGGTGAAGGAAGGAATTAGCATATGTGATTTGTCGGAAAACTGCTTTTGTTTTCTTTTTATTTCCCAAAGAAATATTCTCTAGTACTGCTTTTGTTTCTTGGTAGTAGGCAGAGTTGGAGTATTTTTCTGCTAACTTCTCAGCTAAGGTTTTATCATATTCACTGCATTCTTCAGTGCTCTCTGCTGAAATGATTAAAAAGAAATATGACCATTTGTGTAAGGGATGGGAAGATTGTTTAGGAGTTAAGCCAGAAGACTTATGTTGGGGTGGGAGAATTAGTAACAAACCAGAAGAATTACTATGCCTATTTAGTTCCAGTGATTCATTGCTCTCAGTCTCATAGCATGCAATTCAAAAGAGTTGGTATGAATAAGACTAAAACTCTGTGTTTTAGTGCAACCTGTCCCACAGGCAGTGGCTTCACAGCAGACTGCCTAGGTAAACCCTTGTCCGTCGATGAAGTTTCAAACAGGCAGCAATCTCATTTTAATCAAAAAGTGATCTTTTCCCCCCCAGGTTTCCATAAGTGATTTGTTTTGCAGATCTGATGAGATAATCCTAGACCTCCAAGGCTTGTAGATCCAGGTAATCCTGTGTGTGTCTACATCAGTCAAGCTTCTGAGTCTGTCATAAAGAAATTTCAGCTGGAAGTCCTTTTTTTCTCAACTGTAGTCCAGTGTGTGCTTTTCCAATGACAAATACATGTGTTGCCAACTGTAATATTAGTCAGGCCCTGAACGCAGTCAGCATTTTGGTAAAGATGTAGTGAAACTGTGTGTTTAGGCACATAGCATGTTCATTATTTAATTTCCCTTTTCATTCATGTGAAAAGAGAGTGTGCTATTAATGAGTAGCAACAGACAGGATGAAAAGGCATGCTACTGAATGTAAGTGAGGTTTGATTTGTTGGTTTGGAGATAATTTCTGCCTTATCACAACTTCGGGGAAGCGTCAAGAGAACACTGGTTCCTTATCTCTGCCCCCTCTTACTCGGAGGAAGGAAAACGGTAATTTCATAACAGATAAACCTTTCCATCAGATAAAAAATACAAGTCATAACTGCATCAAATTATGTCCCTAGCTGGAACAATTGTCCTGCTTCATCATCGCTGTTTCTGCAGGACTTCAGCTGATTTGCCTTGACGATAAAAGAAGTTCTTTCTCTGTGTTGAGAGGTAACAAAACAGTTTCTTATATTTCCAGACATTACAACTTCAACACAGACAAATATCCTTTCACCTTTAACATCTCATAATTTGAGTGTGACACAAAAGGATACAGGTCAGTTTATGAAGAAATAGATAGCAATGATAATTTACTAAATATCTATTTATGAGAGGCAAACTATTCTTGCATAGACAAGAATATTTTATATAGTAGGGCTGTAGGTGAATTTGGTACTTATTTCAATTTTTGCTAATTATTTTCCACGTATAAACCAAAAGGATTTAGGAACAGTATGGGTTTTTTTTTTCCATGGTTCAGCAGTACATAACACTCTCATTGCATACAAATAACCATACACTTGTACCACACGGTTATTGGTTGTCTGACACCTGTAACTGATGTTTCTGTGTTGTGCTGGACACCTTCTGACAAAATACATGTTATGATAATTTCACTCAGCTCTGGGTTTCATACCTGTGTTAGCTTCATTGGTCTTGCTCATTGCCACTGCAGTGGAGTCTCCATTAATGACGTCCAGGAAAAAGTCAGCAGGGTTGTTGTATGGCTCACACTCGTAGCCTGCGGTGACAGCATTACAAGCCCTAAGCGGTAGTTGTGTGACTGGCAGAAGGCTGTGCATGGCTGTCATGAACACAGCCACGCCATTGTGCCCACTGAGCAGCCTGCAGCATATGCATTGCAGTCTTCAAAAGGTCTGCGCTTACCCAAGAAATGAACGGCACTGCCAGAGAGCTCTGTCAGTGAAAGCAAGGTGACAGCCAGCAATGTGCCCTTCTCAACCCTAGCCTGAGCTTTGTCTAATTAAGATGCGCCCAGGAACAGCTGACTAGAGGTCAGCCCTATCATCCAAACCCGCATATGGGTCAAGAGGTGAAACACGAAGAGAAATGCTTAGTCTGTTAAAATCCTCGCTTCCTAATACACACTACATCCAATTCTCATCAAGCACTATTGGTGTTTTATTCAGGTTAGTGGAAACTAAAGGTGTTGCTGCAGTTGGCCCTGCTGTGAGTTGTGCTTACCAATAGACTGGAAGTACTCAATGGTGTGCTGAGCGGGCCCATGGTACAACACTCTCCCTGCAGCCAGCAGCGTCAGGTTGTCAAACAGTCGGAATATGGAGTACCGAGGCTGGTGGATGGAGAAGATTATTGTTTTTCCTTGTTTTGCCATCCTGAATGTGAAGAATGACAGAGATGTTAGCTTTGCAAGTGGATTCAGCGTGTAGATAAGAGAATTTGCAAGTTCAGTTAAGCCTTGGTTAAATTTGATTAACTTGGTGTGCCAGAGAGGGGAGGGGGAAGGGGAAAAAAAAGAGAAAGAATATATTTAGGTCAAATTTATAGTGTCTGTGTGAGAAAAGAAAGTTCCTTGTCACTGGGAATGTTGTTGGAGGGGAAGGTCCTGGGAAAATTTTGATACACACAGAAAGCTCCAGAGAGAGGCATTTCAGTCATCTTTGCTTGTAGTAAATGCAAAATGATTTGCACTGCTATTAGGGCGTGTCTTATGCTTGTTTTCCCAAAGATAGGCCTGAGATTTTGTGATGGGGAGACTAGCTATGTGTTCTAACTACCATCCATATTAAAATCAATGACCTTACTACACTGCACAACAGACATTTTATCACTTTTCTGGCCCAGGCAGATACGAAAATAAATGAAGCTGTCCATGAGAGCTGTCATCGACAAATTGCAGTCCTGGCATGCACACACTTTGTGCAAGGCACTTTGTGTACTGCTGTGGGCAGCTGCTTTGGAGTGAGAGAATTCATCCAGCCTTTTTCCTACCCTCTTTGCAGCCGTGGCTTGCTAGTAAACAATTACATGTCTTATTTCCCTGTTTGCTCATTCTAACTGTAATTTAAGTCAAATACAACTGAAATGTAGCAGAGTTGAATGGTGAAAACTGGAAGCTGTTTCCAATGCCATCACCTTTTCAGTAGCAGCAGGACAGCGTTAGCAGTACTGGCATCGAGTCCCGTAGTTGGCTCATCCAAAAACAAGATGTCAGGATCCGTGATGAGCTCCATCCCAATATTGGTCCTTTTCCGCTCTCCTCCAGACACGCCACGAGTGAACTGGGTGCCAACCTGCCACAAAACAAGAAACTTGCCTCATTTGACCTGATGCCAAATACTTGAGTAAACAGGACCCTACCAACATGGTAACATTCGGGAAGAGTTGTAAGAAATTTTGACCCTACTCTCAGGTACAGATGTAGATGTTACCTCACACATAGGCTGTTTCTTAACATTAGTATTACTTGAGGTGTTCTTTTTTTCTCCAACCACAGATTACCTTTCCCCTTCCCCACAATGTAATAGCGTATGTCAGTATCAGCGCGGAGTCTGTACAGATTTGCCATACAGAAATGTTACTAATTATTGTATTACTGCAATATTCTATTTAATTTTAACTTTTTTTTTCTATCATCTGTCATGCTGAGCCATTTGGTTAAGTAAATAAATCGCTTACTTATAATTTGTTTGTGATTTAAGCACCGTATTTATACACCTTACTTTAGAATCTGCCACTTTGCTCAAACCCAGTTCCTTGATGATCTGATTCACCCGTTCATTTTTTTCCTGTTCCTTCACTGATTTTGGCAAACGGAGTGCTGCTGAGAACTTCAAATTTTCTCTTACAGTCAGGGTTCCCATCACCACATCATCCTTCATTAAAAAAAAAAAAAAAAATAGTTACTTGGTGCTTGCTTAGCAATTTCTGATTTTGACTCTGAGAACTGCATCTACCAGTGTTTTTTGTTGTCCTTGCATGCAGTAGTAACTGCCAGAACAGGCGGTAAGGTGCATCTTCAATGCCTGTGTCATAGCAGAGAGTTGATTTCATGCACATAATTGTACTTGCCTTTATTCATAAAGCAAGGCAATATAGGAGCATCCTCCATATCATGCATGATATCAACATGCATAAAGATGAACGTATTCAAAACTATCCCTCATGTATTCTTACCTTATTCAGTTTTTTGGAAGTGTTAGGGTGAGAACCTGAAGAGTTAAAGGGACCTAAGGAGCAGCTACAGCTCAGGTCACTATCACTGTGCATTTGTTAAAGCAGCTGCAGCCCACCACAGGTAAGTGCAGGGAGAAGAGAAGGAAGGAAACTAGAGGTTTAGTCCATGTGAGGTAGGGTGAAGGTTTTCCAAGATTCCTTTGTTTCAGCAAAGGAAGAAGGACAGTAAGTTTTTTAGATACTAGCCGCATGTCTCTTGCAAAAGGAATCTGTAGGAAGTTCAGAGATTTATGTGTGTTTAGAGAGACTACCTTTCTGTAACATGCTGACCATACTTTTATAAGGGGTTTTCCTAGATGCAGCTTTTCAGGTCTTGATAAACTGCAAGCATAGTGCTGATCACAGTGGTGGGAAGGGGAAAGAAATGAAAACAGGAATGTGGTTTTCCTTCTTTTGTCCTTCACATGTCTTTCTCCCCAGCCCATCCTGGCAGGAGAAAGGTTTTTCTCAGAATGGGAGTTAGTGACATTGTCCCTGGGCAAGCGGGGATACCAGCTGTATTCTCCAAATGGAGAACAAGGAGGGATCCAAAGCATCCACTCTCGTTGACTGTAGAGCATTAAGGAAAGAGACTCAAATACAGAGCAGAGTCTCTTTCCTGGGGTGGGTGGACGAGTGGAGAGCTACTACTGTACCAGCCTTGATTCTTGATCAAGGCAAGGCACTTGCAATCCTGGAGCAACTTCTTGCAACTGCAGTCAGAAGGGGACAATAAAATCCATAGTGATAAAAATTACTTACCTGTACTACGTATCCAGAGGTACATTTAAAATTGGCAGGCTGAGGAGCTCCATTGATCAAAATGTCACCAGAAAGCCCATGGGGTTCCTTCCTTGCGGCCAAAATGTCAAGTAGACTAGGAGAAAAGTTGGTTACTTTATCAGACAGGCATGTAAGAGGTAAGCTCTCTGGGCCATAAACCCAGTTCATGGAACGAACAGCTACCCAGAAACGTTCCATGTTAAACATTTGCTATTTAGAAAAACCCCAGCAACTTTCAAGGGCTGAGTTTCTTCTGTCCTGGTTTCCTAATTAAATGAGATCTGTGCAACTTCATACTGCATTTCTGTCAACTCATTCAATAATATGAACTTAACCTAAAATGATACATAAGATGTGGACTAAAATTGAATTACATTCAGGTATTTCTCAGAAACCAGTGAGATTTGCATAGACCTAAATGAAAACAAAATCTTTCTCTGAAAGTATTGTCCATTACTGCTAAATATGTGCAGGTTCGTTTTCTCCTTGGTGTAATTTCCGTCTAGTGCGAAGAGGGCACTTACGAAGATTTACCACTGCCAGTGGGTCCCAAAATTGCATTCAGTCCTGGTCTCATGATGCCGCTGTAAGACAAAACAGATAGGTATTACGAAATAGATAGGGTGTTTTTAGTTCTCTTACTGTTTCATCTGATAGGCTAGTGTAAATTATCTGTAGAACTACCTTCTGCATCCTATTAACCTTGGAATTAATGAAGCTGCCTGATCACAATATTTATGATCAGTCAAACTCTACCTTAGTTTTTATTCCTAATTCAAGAACTAATCTTCGTATAATGAAGGCAACACAGAAACTTGAGTAAAATGTAGCAAAACCTGTATGCATGCTTTTCCCCCATGGATCTCTAGAAGTGAAACACACACTTGCTTTAACCACATTCAATTCTAAAGGTATTATTCACTTAGCAGAGAGAATAATGGTCCCAGTCGACAGAACGTGCTAGGGATTTGTCTGTGCTTACAGAAACTGCAGTTGATAGTTTCTTTGTATCTGATTTTAAGCCACATGAAACTCAAAAGCCAGACAGAAATGGTTTTTAAGAATTCGAGGAAAAGACCCTATAGAAATGATACAGTATATGGAAATACTGCTGCCTTTGTTTTTTTTAATCTTTTTGCTGGAACATGTGAACGCGTCACTGCTATTTTTCCTTGACTAGGCCCTAAAATGTGTTCAACAAGCTTTGGTCTAGAATCATGCTGCACATACAAGTGCCTGTCTGTATGTTTTGATACCAGGTTTATCTTGAACTGCACTCTGGTACTGGTTGTTATCAGCAATCCAGGTATCAGCGATCTGAGTACTTGGCTGTGGGTCTGGCCCAGGATAGCTGTTCTTAGGGTCTAATGATGCGCAGCCTAGGAGGCTTGGTTTTGCTCTTCCTGATGCATATTTGTTTCCTTCAATTTCTTACCGTAGAAATTTGTGGTGCCATAGATTGAGAAGCATACACATTATACATACCTTACATTATATGTGATTTTAACACAAAAAAACCCAATATGTAACAAAACAAATGTGGATGTTGCATTTTCTAAAAAGGCAAAGCATAATGTGTTTTAATCGTTGGTCTTTTACAATAAGCCACAAGAGGGGCCTTCCACTCACATTATTGCAAATGACCAATGTCAGTCAGTTGAGGAGAGTAGGAAAGATTTTAAGAGCTCATGTTTAGGAGGTGTGGAAACTGCATGGGCAAAGAGCAGGACAGACAGAGCTACACAATAGGGTGAATATTTATGATAGAAATTGGAGTTAGGGAGCTGAAAGTCATGGGTGACTTGGAATGGCATGTTGTATGAGTACTTCCCGCTTAGCTTAACTGCTGAACTGTGAATGGGCAAACTCTATGCATAGATTATTGAACAAAGGCCGTAATGATGTGATTCCTTTACTGCAGTAGTGCTCAATGTTGAAGAAAAAAAAAAAAAAGAGAAAACTTAGAAAACTTTACAACTCTTCAAAGTTAACCTAACCCTTGTTTATATTACTGTCTTAAACATTTTAAGTTAAAATCCCCCAAATTTACCTTCCCAACGGCCACCTTAGGGAAAG
>NW_010524141.1:16392-18829 GCF_000687285.1 Phaethon lepturus
GAGGACAGGCTGTCAGTATCTCAAACACCACGGCACAGTGGGAGACGTGCCAGGTAGTGTAAAACGACCACAGCTGGCTCACGTGCCCCATGCTGATAGCAGCTGCGAAGGCTGTCCCTCCCTGGGGCCAGGGAAACGGCACCCAGCAGCACGAGCTCTCTGTTGTACAAGCTCAGCTCTAATGACTGAGGACCACTGGGGCCTAGCAGGAAGCTTAAGTTGATAGCAGACATGAAGCAACCTTACATGCGTATAATTTTTGTAAATCTTGATTAAATTCTGTATATTGTGCTTAGTGGCTCAGGGACATGAGTGGACTCATCTGTCTGGACAGAAATAAAACATACACATACTCTAAAAAGATGTTTAAATACGTACTTGACATCTCTCAAAACTTCTTTATCGGCTGTTTTTTGACAACACAAGAACCCAGTCTTCATCTTTACGTGATAGCAGATGTTGTGGAAAGTTAGTATGCTTCCTCCCCTGCCGGCTAAGGCTGCAGAGGACTGCTTTCTGCTGGGGATGCCATTTGTATTTGAGTCCGACATCTGAATACTTAGGTGTGGCTGGCCTTCTGCCATTTTTCCTCTATAAATGAAAAAACAGAGGGGGGAATATTTGGTTAGGTGTGGAGAGGAAAGATGTGTCTGTTGGGTCCAGTGTTCAGCACTGGGCCTACTGTGGGCCTTGCAGATGTCCATCTCGATCTTTCTCTTTCCAGCAGGAAGTTTGGGTCCTGTGGGCTCAGGCCTTGAGATGACATGGAGCTGATGCGGAGTTGAGTCTGCCATATTGCTTCACACCACATGCAGTGTTAGGAGATCTCCCTCCACCCTGATGGTCTGTTGTGGTGGGCTGAACTTGTCTGTCCACCAGATGCCCACCCAGATGCCCTCTTGGGTGAATCTCTGTTCCAACGCCTGGAGGACCTCCTCCCCCTCCTTCTTCACTGTCTTGATGTCTGCAGGGCTGTTTCTCCCACATTTTCCCAGTCCTCTCTCACAGGTGCTGCACAGCGTCTTTTACCCTTTTTTAAACAGGTTTTCAGAGAAGCACTGCCAACATCGCTGACACACTTGGCTTTGGCCAGCTGACACCTGCTGGAGGTGGCTGTGTCCGGCATGGGGCAGCCCTTGGTCCTTTTGCACAGAGCCCCCCCGGCAGCCCCCTCCCGGCAGCCCGCCATGGGCACCAACTGCATCTGTTCTCCCAGTATGAGGAAGTGGGTGCCTCTCACAGTAGGTCATGACATTGTGCTCTTTCTGGAGGGCTGCCCCCGGCAGAGAAGTCTGGTCTGTACATAAACCTTTTTGTTTATGTAAAACCCACAATTATGTAAATGGCTTATAAAACCATTTTGTTGGAAGCCACAGGTACAACAGGTGACTCACCAAAAGATCGGCTCAAAATTATTGAGGTCTGAAAGGACCTGGCCTTCTGCCTGTCCACTTCATCAGACTTCTTTCCAGTTTTGAACGTACTTAGAGTTTGCCCATTAGATACTCTTTTAAAGGGGAGGTTTCGAAGTAAAGATACTCCTCTTACCTACCTCTAGCTCTTTTCCGCAATGATAACAAAATCTAAAAGTTGTTGGTGTATTTTGTTAATCAAAATAATTTTGCCAAGGGTATAGGAACATGGAAACTGATACTGCTGCCAAGTCATTTTCTTGCTTGAATTTGCTTTCCATGTGAAAACTAGAAGGTAGTTGTGGAAAAATTAAAGTTATCTCACCTCCTTTGTCAGCCAGGCTCCTGCCTGTGAGCCATCCACCTGCACGGTGGGGGCATCCCCAGCTGTCCTTGTGCGTGCAGACCTTTGTCCCCTATGTGCTTCCTAAGTGGCACAGGGTCATTTAGGTGGGAGGCAGGTTCTGACCTCTTTTTATAGATCATGTTGACTCATTGGAGTCTAATTACTTTAATTTTCACTAGGGGAAATGTTAGTATGCAGTAGTTCATGGGAACCAAGAGGGAAGATGAGCACCTAGGAGCTCTGCTCTGGAATGATCAGTCCTGTACCTTGGCACATTTATACTGCTTGCAGCAAGGAAGAAGGCAAATTATGAGACCATTTCAGACATGCTGAAAGAATTTGAGAGCAGTTCATAAAATGAGCCTCACAAAAAAAGCCATTTAATCTAATGCAGACATATGGTCACATAAAAAAAAGAGCCCTTATCTTGTCAGTTTGCTAAGGTTGCTTGACAGACAGCTGAACTCTCCTTTGTGGCTATCAGCACAGTGAAACCGCTGGAAGCCCTACGTTCAGCAACAGGCCTATCTGCATGTAAAGGCTGGTTCATCTGTCTCCCAAAGATGCTATCCCAAATCTAGCCCAAGGTTGCCCCTTCTGACAAAACTGCAGTTTTCCATGCTGGCAAAGCTATAGGGTTGTAATGTTTTAGTAATCAGTAATCTTGGACCAATTTCCC
>NW_010524141.1:18860-26567 GCF_000687285.1 Phaethon lepturus
CCAAATGTAATTATAATGGGACTAGCTTTAATTTAAGCGGAAGTGGATTTTAAGTAAGTTGAACATCAATTAAATGTGCAACATTTCAAGTCTGGAGGCCTTTTGTTGATAAACTGCCTACGCTCTTTTCTACTTGTGCCAAAAAAGACTTATCTACCTGCAGGAGAGCAGCTAATTTTATAAGGCTATTTACATAGTAGTTTCTGGGCTAATCTGGCAAGGTACTGGATCTTGAGATTTAACATGGCAATTGACAGAGTTCTGGACATGCTGGTAGGAAGGGGCCTTGGGAAGTCCCATAACCCAGCTTCTCCCTCCGAGCAGGAGTGTCACCAACACGAGATCAGGGCAGCCGTGGCTTTGCCTGGGGGACTCATGGAAACCTCCGAGAGTGGAGATCTGGATCTCAGCTAGCAGTGTGCTGAGAGAAGAAGTGCTGACAGCGGAAATAATGCTTGTGTGCTAGACTCGGGCTTTTGATCTGCTTTTCTTTTTTGGAGACCTTTTTTTTCACTGTGGGGTAAGTACTCACAGTCAGCTAAACAGTTTGGTGTTTTACAAACCAACCTTTCCATTTCTGATCCATCAATAAAATTCACCACAGGAATACAGGGGCATGCTCCATTACAGCTAATATAATTGTCAGCTGTTTGCAATTGCTCCTTAGGAATGGATTTTTTTTAAGTATTGCTTTAGACCTTGTTTAAAAAATTATTTATTTCATTTATTGTGACATACAGACATGAAATATTTTAAGTCAGAGCATGTGGAGGACAAAGAAACAACCATGATGAATGTTAATAAAATCAATTTCTATGCAAACTAAAATTCTTTAAATGAAGTTTCCTAGAATTCATTGCCAATGGCTTACAAATATCTACTTTAGATCAGAAGTTAAATGGAGATTCAATGACAGTATATACTGCCTGCTGTATTCAGAAATACTGGTTAATATGATGAAGTGTTTCATATCTTCATTGTATCAGCTCTGGGTATAATACATTATTTTTGCATCAGCTGAATATAAAATTTATGAACTCTTTGGGGATTTTACAAATTTCATTTGTTTTCCCAAATCTTTCTTTTCAGAAAATATTCTGAAATATTTTTATTGCCACTGATTTTAGCATCAATTTCAGCTCAAGCCTAATAGAAAAACCTTTTCTTCAGAGATATTTAGTCTCAGAAAATTTTGTCAGTAGGCAAAGTACTAGATCTTGAGATTTAACTTTTTCTTAATGGCAAAAAGAAACTCCTTTCTTAAAAACTATCATGAAATCTTTTTGCTCACTGTTTTGATGCACAGAAAATGAAACTCTCAGTACAGTCACTTTCCTGTGTAGTCTTCTGAGACTTGTAAAACACAAGATCTCATTTTCCCTACAACAAAAACATAAATCAACAACAAAATGTACTACAAAGTTCCATTGACTTAAACCTGCTTGAACCACAGCAGTATCATACCTGGGGTCTTTCAAGCAACTTCAGTAAACCTACTTGCATGCCCTAAGATACATTGTCTATATAAAAAGCTAAGTAACATTCATTCCTGCCAGCCTTCCTGCAAGGCTTTTGGCACTGGAGGGATTTACAGTTCAAATAGAATAAACAATACTATAGGAGTGGTAGTAAAATTTCGAGTGGCAAAATTCAGAAGTACATTTTAATTGATTTTTTAAAAATCCAGGCAGTTATTCAAAGTATTTTATCTCTGTAGAGAATAAGCATTGAAATAACTTAAGGAGGACGAGACACAAGCACCTTTCAGCAGAGTTTTCTAAAGGAACCTGGCTCAAACCCTTTAAAAAAATTATCCTGTTTTCTGAACACTTGAACCTGCCAGAGAAACCACAATTAAATGAGCTATTATTTCTCTTGTTTTTAATGGGTACAGAGTTTAGTCTTGCAACCTGCAAGCTGAAACAGTACAGTATGTACTACAAATGTGTATTTAAGACTTTGGATACATATAAATTCACAGAACTTGTAAGTATACCTTTTTTTTCCTCTTTAGTTGCATGCGTTTACGAGGGTGTAGACTGGCCAGAGAATGGATGTGGGCATGCAAAGAGAGCAGTACAGCCTAGTACTGCCAGCCCAGGACCATACAGTCTTCTTTCTGAGGAACACGCGTAGGAAATTAAAACCATTTGAGTAAATAAGGATAATGCGATTCAGGCAATCTGTAAGTTAATTGCCAACCGATTTACTAGGGATTTGTAACCTACCTTCTGTGAAAAGAGCCCTGTGTGTTAATTGGGGACCGAGTAAGCAGCACTCTGTGTGCTGGCATGTGCACGCGTGTTATCTGCAGTGCATTAACATGCATGAGCAGACTCCGAGTATGGTAGTTCCTGCAAAATGTTCTAACTTTTCACCTTTTTACTGGTTTTACTTTAACCCTTTAACTCTGTCCCCCATTTATAAAACGTATTTTCATTAATTTCTTGCCAAATTTCTCAATAAAATCCCTTGAAAAGCTGGGAAAAGGTAGGCAAGTGTTCCGCTGTGTTTTCCTTGGCTGTTGGAGGAAAACAGCTGCTGAATCTAATTCCTTAGCGATGGCAGAGTAAGCAATTCATGGACGAGGAAGCAAGCCACTGCACCGAATTAAATCTATAATTTCAATAAAAGGACTGAACTGCTGCTACTGACTCACTTACCAGCAGCCGGTCGGGGTCAGCGCTGCAGGGCTGCTGAGGAGGTGGCAGAGGCGGTGGAAGGGAAGCAGGAGCCAGGGAGGAGAAGAACGTGGTGTGTAGAAACACAGCCCCTACAGCTCGCTCGCTCAGCTTGCAGGGCAGGGCAGTCCCACCCGTGTCATCACGTCTGCTGCAAAACAGCGGTGAGCCGGGAGCTGGGCTCCCCGCAGTCCGTCACCCCAGGGAGTCTCCACCCTCTCCCTGCGCCTGGGGAAACCAGAGGGCTTCCTGGGGAGGGCAGGGCCAGGACGAGCCATAGCTTTCACCTTTTTTTCTTTTAGCTGAACGAGTTGCAAGCGAGCTGCTCAGGACCTCGTCGGGAGCTGCCCCAAACCAGCCGCGTCGGTAGCGATGACATTTGAGTGAAGTATCGCATCTCCACCTGCCAGAGGCTCACAGCGATGGCCAAGTCTGGCAGAGCTGGCAGGCCGCTGGTGAATGCCAGCATGGCATGTCGGACGAGGCACAGCTGGTTGTGATGTCTTCTCCCCCAGCGGTCTGCAGACTAGTGCTTCCTTGGTATGTTTTCCTTCAGTTCAAAAAACCTGCAATAACACAAAGGCTGTACTGAGCCTGTCAGAGCAGGGTTTTCACAGGATAACATGTGGGCAGGCAATTGATGCAATGGAGGGAAGCAAAGCTGAGGCAAAGCTGAGGCGCCTGTGTTATATGAGGTAGGGGCGTTGGTCCCTGGCACATGCTGTCTGCCTGGCCTGGCCCACTGGGCAGCGCAGGCCACAGTTTTTCAGCAGCTGCGCTAACATCTGGAGTGGCACCGATGACGGGCCCTTCGCTTCTCCCATTTGCTCCCTGACACAGTTTTGCTTGCCAGGGACAGCTGTAGCTTCTGAGTCCAGTAACCCCAAAGATGAGGTTGGCCAGGCTCTGGGGGATGCTGAAGGAACTCCTTCAGTTCAGCTGGGCTGCCTGCGCTTGGCCAACGTCCCAGGCACCATCCTGCGGGAGGGCTCTGCCAGCGCTTGGACAAGAGCATGAACCCATGTGGTTGCAATCATTCTTCTTGGCAGAGGGACACAGAAGAGCACACATTACAGATAGCTTCCAGTTAAAAACATAAGCTTTACGCTTTCATTTTCCTAGGAAGACTCATCACTAATCAGTAAACACTGAGGCTGCATGTAAGAGCTGTCTGGATCAGAATAGCACAAGGCCAGCTTTTTTAGCTGGCTGTAACCTGGGGTGGGTAAGTATCTCATTGTTCAGGAATCACGATCCTGGGGTCTTGTTCTTTGCTTTATCACTAATTTTATCATAATTAACTCTGTACTGTATTTATACAAGACATACAAGCATCCTAGCAGCTAGTGAAGACTATAGCAAAGTCCCAGTAAGATTTGAGAAGATGCACGTGTGACCAAATAGATGCAAGAATACTGTTACTCATTCAGGGAGCATATCTGCAGTCTGGCCCAGAAACCTCAGCGGACCATTTGTAGTATCAGATCTGGGCTATTCCCAGGCGAGTCAGGAAAAGCCTGAGCAGGATGCAGTCAGAGGCGGCTATTGCTCTCAGCATGACTGGCACTCGTGCTCAAACAAAACAAAACAACAACAAAATGGAGATGAAAAACTATAGTTGTTTTGCTCTCACAGATATTTGCACTACTGTTAAAACCCAATATGGTGGGTTTTTTTTTAAGTTGTGGGCACAGACATCCTTGAGATCATTTCCGAGTCGGTCAATACACAGTTGTTCCCGTCTTCAGACAGGGATCAAACTATCTAAAGAAAAGTCACAGCTCATAATTGCATTACAGTCTGAATCATTGAGTGAAAGGTATTCAGCCTGTCTTTCTGCAGTTTCAGGAGGTGGCCGGGAGTTATTTCATTTCATTGTGAAGTTTTCTCTCTTAGAGCACATGTACTAGTGAGGCTGTTGGGACTGTGTTATCAACTCTGCTAGCTACTGAGATGCTTGGTTGATAGTCTTGTATAAAGATAGTACAGAGCTATTTACTTTAAAATTAGTAATAAAAGAAAGTGTGGGAACATGATTCCTCAGCGTTAAGACTACAGATTTCATCAGAGAGAGACAGCACAGACTGCCATCTCGTCGGCTTTGTTACTGCAGGGCTCCCAAGGGGATCAGGTGAACCCAGGGCTTATGTACTGCTGCAGGGCTTGAAATCTGCGGCCACAGAAGTGAGTGCAAAGCTCACTAATAAATTCTACCCTAATACATTCTTTTTTATCCTACTGTTTTCAGACCATGCCTTCCCCAGCTCCTTATTTGTCAGATGAGAATGTGTGACCAGTGTTCATAAAGCTTTCGTCATCTATCTCTGGACAAACCTGTGGCCATATCACAAAAATACTTAATATTAGTAACTGATTAAACATGGAGTTCAACTGTTCATACTTGTGTTCTGCGCTTGGTCAGATGTGTGACCATATCACACAACTGACCATTAGTTAGTTCACAATATATATACCCTCAGGTGTTATATACATCACAAGTGTATTATCACAAGATAATGCTTCCAAACAACTTTAATGTGTTTGTATGTCCTGTTTAATATTAAATCTGTCAGGAGGTCACCACCCCAACTGTCCATTAACCAGGACTGTGCCAACCATGGCAAGATCCTTGGGTCTGCCCCTTCTTTGTTCAGAGCTGAAAAGGGCTCCTTCAACCCAGCATTTGGAGGAAATGTTTAAAAACTGTAATAATTTATTAGGAAGAGGACAAGAGAGCACATTTTGTATGAGTAATTGTTATTAAAAGACTTGAAGCGATGAACACTAGGAAGGGCTGTGGAGCCTGAATCTAATGTTATTTGATATGATGCTCACCAGGAATTACTCCTGGTCTGTGGATCAGGCCGGCATGGTACCGTACAGTACCTAACAGCTTGGCGGCAGCTGCAAATCTCTCAGAAGTCCCTTTGGTCTGTCCCATTAGCCCTGAAAATAACATGATGGGCCTTTCCCCTGTAAGGCTCAATATTCTCACATCAAATGATTGCATCCAAGCTCCAGAAAAGTACCAGTTAAATCACCACGATGTTAATTGACATCACACATTTACTTGAGTGGCAGATTTCGTGGCAGGTTCCCTGCTGCTCAAAGTGGGCTGCATTTCACTGAGCTATTCCCTCCTCCTGAATTGAGGCTCAGAGCTATACTCCTGCCATCCTTTGTCTTACAAGGGCCTCTACTTTGCTTTTTAGACCAAAGCCTTGCATACTTGAAAATTAACATGTCTAGGAAATATTTAAGGGCTCTGTTTCCTATCAGTGAGCACAACAGTCACTAGAGCTTGCTACCACCCATGCCGCTGAAATTGTAGCTAACCACCCTGTCAGTTGTGTCAGCCCCAGCGTGCTGGTTGTGGTGGCACGGGGGAAGAGGAGTGTGTCACAGAACTGTGCCTCCAGCAGACTGTGGTTCCCTCGTGCTCACTCGGAGGTGTGCATTCCCACCACCCCAGGGAGAAAACAGTCCTCCAGGAATTGTCCACCGCTGAGGAGAGAAAAGAGATGCCAAAGGGCCTGACGCACATGTAATCCCCATTGCTAGCCACACTGGAAATGGTGAAGTGGACACTATGAGCACGGGGAGAAGTTACTCTATCTGTTGTTCTGTGTAAAAATGCTGCTTTTTATCTTTACCAGAGCAATCTCTCCCACAAGCTCCTTCTAACAACCCTGCTCTGTGCCCGCTGTTGTACTTTGCCTCCCAGCTGTCTGATTTCTTTGAGACAGCAGGTCCCAGGGAGGGAGTTGAAGCACCAGAGGTGGCAAGTGCTGCACCAACTGTGAAATGTCACAAACACAAACGAGTAGAGGGGCAAAGACAACTTGACAGATGCACTCGGAGTTTTTACATCCGTTCATGGCTATTCTAATATGTACCAGGGACTGACACGCTTCCTTCCCACTGTTAAATTGCTGTGACCTCGTGCCTGTGCAGAAATGTCCTGTCGTTGGCGAATTGCCTGTGGGCAAACAGCAGCAGCAGGGTATTTCTGGGGAACTCTTTCTCCTGCGTATGCTGGACCATTACGCAGAGAAGCAAGTGAGCCCCTTCAGCATCCTTCTTCCCTGGTGCCCTCTAGTGACTGACACTCTGCTCTCCCGGCTCGTTCTGCATAGGGGATTTCTAAAACACAGAGCTGCTTAGAGGCAGAGCCCAGAGGAAGAAAGCAAGTAGCATTGAGTTTGCCCATCAGTAACATCGTGGAACGTGAAGCTGGGCGGTCTGGCTTAGTTTCCTGTACTTCATGCAGACACACCACCGCTGCTTTCCCCAGGTGAAACAAAAACGAAGGGATGGCAAAAGTGCTGCTTTTTTCCCCAGCCTGGGGAACCACTCTGGAAAAGCAGGAAGACTGTTTCAGGAGGGGCTTGCATTAGCTGTGCTTTTGCCAGCCTCCAATGTATTAACAGTCACAGTGCATTAGCCTTTAATTAAGAGACCGCCCCAACAGAACTGAGCTGCTGCTCAGGGTCATGCCTCGTCCCCGTGGGGAAGGTGATGCGTGCCGGGACAGCTCACTCTCCTTCTGCAGGGCTTTCTGCCTGCGCA
Source organism: Phaethon lepturus (assembly GCF_000687285.1). NCBI lineage: Eukaryota > Metazoa > Chordata > Aves > Phaethontiformes > Phaethontidae > Phaethon > Phaethon lepturus. The sequence goes on from NW_010524141.1 coordinate 26,111, forward strand.
GGGGCACCCTGGCAAAGTTGCTGCCTCGGGAGCTGCGGCACTCCTGCCTTGGGTGCCCGGTGAGGCTCTTCCTCCGGCACTACCCAGAAAATCCCCTCCTGCGGCAGTGGCTGCATTTGTGAGGCTGCGGCTGCTCTCCAGGCCAAGCTTGCGGCGGCTGTACACGACTCCCCTGTCTGAAAGGGAGCCTCTCCTGCCGTGCACAGCATCTCTGTGCTCCTGCTGAGGCTTTGCCAGCTTCATGGCGCGGGGCAGTGCCCGCAGCACAGTGTGGGCTGCACATGTGAGCACACAGCGTACGGGGAGACGCTTCCAAGGTGCCCACCAGCTGCGCAGGAGGCCCTGTGCGCACTGCCCAGCTCTGAATGCCGCCGCGGCCTGCGGGACCATCGCACACCGTGGTGGCTGCCTCCCATTTCTGGGAGCCCCTCAGACTGTTTGCAAACACCCCCCCAGA
>NW_010524142.1:0-10523 GCF_000687285.1 Phaethon lepturus
AGCCCCCGCTGCCAGTGCCTGGGCAGGGACACACCAATATATAACATTAAGTACATTTCATGTCTGTGGAAAACAGGCGTAAGCAGGTTTGTACTGATACTGGATTATAAGTATTTCTGCAGAGAAGAAGCAGTTCAACCTAAAATCATAGAATCATAGAACAGTTTGGGTTGGAAGGGACCTTTAAAGGTCACCTAGTCCAACCCCCTGCAATGAGCAGGGACATCTTCAACTAGATCAGGATGCTCAGAGTCCTGTCCAGCCTGAGCTGGGGTGTTGACAGGGATGGGGCATCGACCACCTCTCTGGGCAACGTGGGCCAGGGTTTCACTATCCTCATTGTGAAAAATTTCTTCCTTCTATATGGTTTGATTTTCCTCTATTTTAGTTTAAAACCATTACTCCTTGTCCTGTCGCAACAGGCCCTACTAAAAAATCTGTCCCCATCTTTCTTAGAAACCCCCTTGAGGTACTGGCAGGCTACAAGAAAGTATCCCCGTTCTCCAGGCTGGACAACACCCAACTCTCCCAGCCTGTCCTCCCAGCAGAGCTGTTCCATCCCTCGGATCATTTTTGTGGCCGCCTCTGGCCCCTGCTCCAACAGGTCCATGTCTCTCCTGTGCTGAGGGCTCCAGAGCTGGACACAGCACTGCAGGGGGGTCTCACCAGAGCGGGGCAGAGGGACAGAATCCCCTCCCTTGACTTGCTGGCCATGCTTGCATCTCAAGTGACATTGTATTGCTCGTAACCTGTAGACTACCTCGGAATACAAAGAAAGTTCCATGATGTCCTGGTGTCAGTTGTTTAAGGGTTTCCTTGCTACAGTTTGTGACCACCATAGTTGTGATGCATCTATTGAAAAGTGCATATATTTTTGTCACCTGGATCAGGCCAGTGATCGTTGTACAACACAGGATTACGAGGGAGCTGTGTATTAGAACAGGACAGAAGCTATCCTGTGCCGCCAGCTCTGTCTTCAGTGCTTAGTCATCAAGTTGTAAATCTGTATGTTTAACTCCCTTAGTAAACTTTCCCTCATTCAAATATGAAATTGTGTGTGATTCTTCTGTGCAACATGCCGTGAAAGTGGCTAATGAAGTTAAATTGACAATTTACTTAACATTTGAGAGGAGAGAGGAAATTCTGGTAAGAGATTTTGCTCTGTTGTGACAGCAGGGATTGCGATGTTGGAAAGGCAAACTGTGTTTTTGCAGTTACCATGGAAAAAGTGTTGGTCATGTGCTGTTACCATGGAAATATTCAGTGTGGATTCTAGAAATCAGGAAGATTTCTGGACAGAGTAGAAAGACAATTGTTCTTTTTATAGTAAACGGCTGCTCAAGCTTTTTGACAGTATGGATTGACAAAAGAAAACTGTGGAGAATTTAGCATCTTCATGAGAGAAAATAAAATGTATGAAGTCTCAAAAAATGTAAATACCAAGTAGTTTAAATCTTATGTTGGCTTCATTGATCCTCTAAAGTTTTCAATTATATATTTTCTTCTGCCATCATTAAATTCTGCAGCCTACCAGGGCTTTTAACAGAATGTGTTTCCCCATTGTCTGGTGACTGTTTAATGTATTGCAGAGGAGCTGGACCACCTTTGCTGCCTGGTTAAAGAACAGAAAAAGCTAAATAATTAAAAAAAACTTGCTAGCAGCACAACATTAATTTTTTTTGTCCTCTGGCATAGAAGTTCCCTTGCACAAAGTTATGAAGGGGTGAGTCATTTGAAGTATAATGCAGTGCCTGGCACTGGGCTTTGTGTGGAGTGCCAGGTTTGAGTGCAGAAGCAGTGTTTATTTTGCTATCATACCTTTTGGAGGTACAATTTAGAGATTAAAAATTCTCTCTTCCTCAGAGAAAAGGTTTAAACTAACCTTTGTCTTTTTTTTGTTCCTATGACAATGAAAATAGAATGGATTTTTAAAGGATCAAACAATTAAGAAAGGCATTAGTTGTATGTCTATGATGTTGTTTTAGGTATTACCTATTCCTTTCTCAAAGAAAGGGAAACTGGTACTCTATATACAGTGGAGAATCTGACTAATGACATGCAATTTTTCATACTTGGTTATTTTCATGTTTTTCTTTGCAATTTTATACACCAATCAGTGTAAACTTTTGTTCTAAATATAGAACTGGTGAAAATAATTCAGCAATTTGAAAATAAGATTTTTCCTCGTGTAAAACTTATTATTTTCATTAAAAAAGAGTGGATTTCAAAGCCTGCAGTCAAATGTATTCATGATGAGTTTTGTTGGCAAGCTGTCTTGAAATTTTTAGTGTATTATTGCCTCAAATCTTAGGCTAGTAAGTATGTTTGCTTTAATATTTGCTTTAATATCAGTTGGCTTTTAAGAAATGCTAAGAGCTGCTCTAGGAGTGGTTTGATACCTTGTTATTTCTTGTGCAGGTTAGAAATAAAATGCCTATTAGCCCATACAAAATTCTTCTGTGCTCTCATTTTCTTTCCTTTTCCCTGCTTTTCATGGGCTAGATTACTACATGATTCAATGTAGTTATAAGAGAAAAGGCTTTTTTATTTTAGTTAATATCAATAAAATACTAAGTTTAGTTGATATGTTTTCCAGGGTAGTCATATAATAACTCATATGATTGTCTTCCCGTTTGTAGCACCCTATACAGACTTACCCCTTCTGATTTTGTATCAGTTAGTTGCTGCTGATTGATTTTTCTGCAGTGGACCCACATGGAACAAATATATTTTAATATTTAATATTAATAAACAGTCTTAGTTTGACCATTCATGGAGTTTAAAAGAATAATTCTAACAATGAGGAAAACCAGGCTAATGCTGCATACATTTCAAAGTAGTACAATGTGGGCATGTTCCCCTCCCTTCATGCTGTGGTTGCTCTCAGGGGTGTGGGGTTTTTTTTGTGTGTGTGTGTGTGCTGGTTTGTTTTTGCTTTTTGGTTTTATTTTAATGTGTAAGTCATTAACTAGCTAACCTGAAAAAGAACAACAGTGAAGGTGAAGAAAGAAGGTGAAGTAGGGTTTGGCCTGGATGATCTTTAAAGGTCCCTTCCAACACAAACCATAGTATGAAAATGCATGGATAATCATACAAGCTATGACCTTCTTTCAGGTAATTGGAGAGCACGATAAGTTCTCCTGTGAGCCTCCTTTTCTCCAGGCTAAACTAGTATTTAGCTACTAATTCTTTTGCTTCTGCGTGAAGTTCACCAGAACCATCAAAATAATTTTCCTTTCCTGTAAATTAATTTCTCTTCCTTAAAATTCCCTTCCTTTAAAGCACCGAGAATTCTTTCTGTGAGTTGGATCATTCCTTCCACTACTTCAGTGGTAGCGTATCCTACCATCTTGCGAAGAGTAGTGCCTTGGCGCTTGCGGAGCCGGTAGTACCCTGTGGCAACTGCAAGAATGGCATTTTGGACACCTTCACGGTATCCTCTGTAGCTTCTGGCAAGTGTCTGTAGAAGTCGGTGGAAGCCTTGAGAATGTCTTGCTTTAACCCTGGCCAGCAACTAAGCACCACACAGCCGCTCACTCAACCCCCTCTTCTGGTGGGATGGGGGAAGAATTGGAAGGGTAGAAGTGAGAAATAAACTCATGGGTTCAGATAAAAACAGTTTAATAATTAACAACAACAACAACAACAACAATCTAAGGAAGAGAGAGGAAAAAACCCATAAAGAGAGAGGCAAATAAACTCCAAGGAACACAAATGATGCAAATGACAACAACTGCTCACCAGCAACCAACTGGTGCTGAGTCTGTCCCCAAGCAGCAACTCTCCCCGCCAGCCTCCTCGCCCCAGTTTTAGTGCTGAGCATGACATCATATGGTATGGAATATCCCTTTGGGCAGTTGGGATCAACTGTCCCGGCTGTGTCCTCCCCCAACTTCTTGTGCACCCGAGCCTACTCGCTGGTGGCGTGGGGTGAGAAGCAGAAAAGGCCTTGACTCTGTGTAAGCCCTGCTCAGCTAATCACCAAAACATCAGCGTGTTATCAACATGGTTTGCAGCACAAATCCAAAACACAGCCCCGTACTAGCTGCGGTGAAGGAATTGAACTGTATCCCAGCCAAGTCCAGTACAAATATACAACATCCAGTCAGGCTTTGCCCATGTAAAGTACATCTGTGTATGTGAATACATCTTTTGCCATCATTTCTAAGGGTTATTGACCTTTTAGGAAGCAGATGATGATGTTGACAGTTGGTGATGGAAGTACTAAATTCCTGAGAAATAATAATCTTTCTTTTCACTTTTTTTTTTTACATATGAGATAAGTTAATTGTAAATTAAAAACTTTTACATTTCTTTTGACTAGTAAACCTCCTGATTCGGCACCCTCAAATCTGATGTATATCATAGTGTTGTATCTTTAAGGCTGAACTAAGGTGCATTTTAAAACTCATTAGTTGGTGAAGGAAAATGGATGTAAAGGAATATGGGAATATGCTCTTTGTTTTCTCATTTGGATATCTCTGAAGTAGAATTTTAATGAAGCAAAACCATTTCATGCTCCACCTTGTTCTTTTGTTTTCTTCTTTTGAGGAATGTATCCTCAACAGGTCCAGATTCAAGGTCATCCATGGAATTGGAGTGTGATATTAGCAAATATAACTCGATAGGAGCAGTTTCCAGAAAGGAAATATGTTTGGGTTTTGTGTAGTAATTTGGTGTTTCCTGTATGTTTAGAAATATGTTTCTGCTGTGATATATAGGATTTGGCTTGGTATTTAATTGGTGTTTGTGGATTGCAGTTGCTCTTCTTTGGACTTTGGATGTAAATTTAAATAATAATAAAATGTGAATCTAGTTTTAATATATGTTAAAGTTGCATTATTTTAATTTTCTTGTTCCTCTGACTTCTTTTTGATTCAGTGGTAGTCTTCACACGTTTTAACGGTTTGTGCTTAGAATGTGACTTTGGGAGGTATGCTGAGAAACCCAAGTATGCTACAGTGTATTTATTTACCTTCAAGTTATACAAGCTTGTCAGCAATAACAGATACTACCAAGTTGTCATACTGTCTTTTATTGCTATACTATATGCCACACAGACTGCTAATAAATACCAAACTGAGGGCATTCCTCTAAGGATAACCATTTCTGTTAAGCTTTTTGTTGACTATTACAATGCAAACCTTCGTTTCCATTCTGCCTTTGTTATGCAGATATCTTACATATTTTTACATCAGTAGGTGGTACAAAACATGACTTCTCTATTTTCTATTCCACAATATGTACTTGAAAAAAGAATCCTCAGGCTTCATACTGGAAGTTAGTTTAGAGATACTAAGCAGCTGATAGGGTCACTATAATGGAAAAACAAACTTCTATCTTTGTTTGTTTTTAATATTGTAAATATTAAAACTAATTTTATATTATTAACTCTGACATCTCTGTTGGGATATTTCAAATGCAGTTACCTTCCTTTCCTGTGACCTTCAATGAGTTTTTTGTGTATTCCTGTTTGACGCTTTTTTGACTTCTAGGGAAAAGTAGAGCAAAATTATTTTTACCTTTTGTTTTGCCTTTTTGTATAAAATGTTAATATTTCTTTCTGTGTATTTCCTCTCCCTTTGACAATACAGATACAAATTCATTGGAATAAAACATAACATTAGACAAGCAAAAGTAATTTAATTTATTCTCTTTCTAGATGGCATCAGTGTTAGTGGACTTCCGCTCTCCAGTCCTTTTCGGCAGGTTGTCAAACCAAGAGTAGAGTCTAAACCTATTAATCCGCAAGAAAGCAGCAAAGTCGGTGACTGCAGTCATGTGAAGGTAAGTGACACCAAAATAAGTAAAAGATGTGGTTTTAATTGTACAGTGTTATGGTTTGTTGTGTGACTAAAAAATAAAGGTTTCTTTGTCTCATAAATATTTCCCCCTTTTTTTTTTTATTTTTTAGAACAGCTTGATGTTCTGTGTTTGGATTGTTACAAGTAGAACAAACAAAAAGGTGAAACAAGATTAGGCTAACAGTAACAATTGTAGAGTTGGTTATCAGTACTGTACACTCAAGGAACTGTCAGTTCTTCACCTCGTTGCTTTCTTATGTGATATACTCTGTAGGAAGGTGCTTCTGTATGAATTCTTGGTTTTCTTATATTAAAGTGTACGGAAGGATTTGTGCCTTCTGAACATTTTGGGATCAAAGTCTTACCTTCACTCTTCCAGTGGTAAGCCTTTCAGTGGTGTTCGTAGAAGTCATAAAACAGAATAGTTGAGAGCGCCAAAAGAAAAGTGAATAAAAGTAGCAGGATGAAAGAACAATTGTGTAGATAGAAGCTACACTGTGCTCACTGAGAACGGGTCTTCTCTGGAGCAAGCTACTGTTTGTTTTGCTGTTGAAGATTTAAACTTCTTGTTTTGAGCAGTGAAATAAGAACCGCTTCATACTGGCCAGATTTACAGAAGGTATAATTTAAGATGAAAATAACAAAGATTGAAAAAAAAGTACTGTAGCATTTCATTGATCTTTTCCCTAGCTTTCGTGAATGTTTTGCAGGCCTTGTAGTATTTTATCCATTCCCTACATGGTTCTGTGTTCTGCATGACTTCATTCAGTCAAAATTTATATCGAGTGTTGTACAATGCAATATTTGGCTTAGCATATCTTTGGTTGAGAAGCAAGCATAGGCTTTGCTTTTCTCAGTAACTTGCTTTGCATGTGAATTTGCTTTCTTCCCAGTGAGATTATTTACAATTCTATTTGATCAATAAACAGGTGAAGCTATTAATTTTTAAGTATGTTTCTTTTGGACCATTAGCACTGCTAATTCATCGTCATTTGATTCTGCAGTACAAAAAGGATGATGACAGCATATGAAAGAAGATAAAAAATTAGTAAGGCCTTTCTTTGTATTTTATGACATAGCAAGGTATTTCCCAATTGCTCATAAATATAAATCAGCATGATTGAGGAAATAATTTGGTATTTAAGTGAGTAAAATGTCCAGCATTAATTTTTAAGTTTAGAACTTTGTGGAGAAAGTCTAACCTGTAGACACTTCTGACTTACAGAAGCCAGGGGAATGTTATTTCGAAATCACACTAAATATCCAGAAGTGTAGAATTTCTTTGTACCAAATAAATGAAAAAACCTTTTTGGTGCACTTTTTCCTTGTCAGTCCGTTGTCCTGGCAACCAAGAACATGCAGGTTCACAATGATCTGTATGATGGTGTTACTAGGATGTTGGAGAGCTGTAAAGCAAGAACCTGGTTTTTTAGTAATGTGTAGTGAAAGAATCTGGTAGGAATGCACGTGCTTGATTCTGTTGTTAGGTTTATGGAATGGATTTTGATTTAATTAGTTGTTATTTTGTGATAGAAGGACCTTGCAGGTGATCAAAGCCATATTCAATGGAGCATACATTTTCCAATAGCATCAAGGGTTTCCTTGCTCAGTATCTATCAATTTATCAGTGTATTGAGCCTGATTTGTATGACTGCATGCCTGAAATTAAAAATTTACTGTGTTAACATCTATTCTAAAATGGGGTTAATCATTAAGCTTGCACTTCTTGTGATGTTTAGAAGAGATGATATATAGAGGTGGAAAAATAAAAATCAGGGTGTTAAAATAGCCAACAGGATAAAACTCTGGAAGAAGTCTACAAAATTATATTTCTAATTACTTAAATTATTATCATTCTGATCATGTATTTTCAGACAACATCCATGGCAGGGAAAATGTGACATATTTTTCCAATATTTATAAGATTGGTCTATTGTAGATGAAGAGAGAGAAAGCCACAGTAAAGTATCACCATCTGTAGGGTGATTTGCTGTCATGGTTCATTCCGTTTTAGCAAATGTCCGTTTCTATAACTTCCATTTCTGTTTATCACGTTAATATACTCATAAATAGTGATCTTGTCCCAGTTTGTCCTAATTAAACTACTATAAACCAATCATTTGATCTACCTGGATTAAAAATGCTTAAAAGTTCAGAACTATTTAGAATATCTTAGAAGTATTTTTCCATTCACCAGACTATCCACATAAGTAAGTCTCTGTGTGTATGGACATACCTAATTGGTACTGGGCAAATGACCAGAAGAAATTACCCATCATAACTGAAGAGATTGCATTTGTCTGTTTAGATGCCTACATTACATTTGACTGCAAGTCGTTCTGTGGTGAGGTGTTACAGCCAGCTTTTTCCCCTGCTGTCTCCTTCCTCCATTTAATACTGTCTGTTTATTTCTTTTTGCGACTTCTCTTTACTTGGACAATGCTCTTTAGTAGGAAGAAACATAAGAACCACCAGTAGCTTAAAATAAAGCTAGACAAATTCCAAATAAACTATCAGGCAGTTATTGTAAATAACTGAGTCAATTAAGCATTTGAAGGTATAATTAGAATTTGTTCTTGTCCAGTTTTCTTGGCTGAGTGCTGAGGAATTGGCTGTATTTTTGGTTTTGACTTGCTTGGTTTTAGACTGAGTATCTTTCAGAGTACGTGAATATATGTTTGTTGCCAAATGCAAACACTTTTTCTCAGTATGAGCATTGTTGTCTAAAATGTAGCAAGGTGGGTTATGTACAAGAGAGATGATCCAAGGTTCCCTTTGAACTCGAGTCTCAAACTATTTGATATTCCGGCACAGCGCCATTTAGGATGATTACTTGATTATGTTCTAAGGTTTATCTTGTAATAGTCAAGCCAATTAAAGTGGTTTGGTGAGGACTAATGTAAGAAGCAAGTGGGAGTTTTTAAGTTAATAAACAAGATTGATGTTAAACAATTTGTATATGTGGTGAAAATGCTCTTCTGTCATTTGTTCATGATTTAGCAATGGGTATCTATTGCGAATATTCAGGAGGAGTAGTTATTTTTCAGTCCTGTATGCTGTGCATAAGCTGGTCTTCAAATTAAGGTGAATTTTGCAAATGAAAATTAATGTAAATCAATGCATCTCTTATTGCTGATTCTGAAATGTCCTTGTTTTGGTATTTATAAGTCTTAATGCTTAAACCTTCCCTCTCCACTTGTTTGCCTTACAATTTTTGTGCTTCAGTCTTGGATATTGCCAGTGTTGAAGTTGAACTTCTCTGCAATCTGCGTTTTCAATTTTGCTACAGGCTGTCTTCTAATAAACCACTGGCTTCTGGAAATGACTGTTATAATGATCGCATAAATTCAGTATCAAAATTGCTTTATGACCTCATCATAAAGCTTACTTGTACCCTCAAGCTGAATAGAATATCACAGTGTAATATTATGTTCAGATGTACTCTTTTCTGCTGTTGACTACTGAGTAATTGTACTAAGCATTGTCTAAAAATCTTGGTTGTTCTAGAGTGCATCTGTATGGCAGAGTGGGTTAGCCCCTGCTTGACTTTGCATTGCTGTGGTTATACTGGTACATGAAATACTCTGTTTTAAGGCTGAATCTGTTATCTGTTATCTGTTAATTTTAAGTAAGACTGCAGTGTGTTTAGATATTCAGCTATTCTATGTCTTAATACAAAAGCTGCAGAGAGAAATTTAAACAAATACCATAATCTGTCAGCAAACAATATGTTATTTTTAACTAGGGAATTCTGGACTGGTTTTCATGCTTGGAAGCTGAGATTATTTGGCTTCTCTAGTGCTTTAGCCCTAGTGCTTCTCAGTCATGGAAGAAACACACTTTTACTCCATGCCAGATATTATAAACTTGAGGTTTAGAGATTAATCTGATCTGTGGAAATTTGATCCCTAAAGTCACAGTGATTACCATCACAAAATGGTAATTCACTGGTAGTTTCTTTTTGTCACAAGGTGAAGAGGAGAATTATTCATCAAAGTATCTCCGTTCAACATAATGTCCATGGTTTCTTTGGAATATACTTTCTGGGATTAAGAAATATTTCATGACATTAATTGGATAAAAGACCAAATCAGGAGTTGAAATGGAGAAGTCATTTAGTTGGGTGAAGAAAACTTTGAAAGCATATTGTGGTTTTTGTAAAGTCTTGGTTTAAGCTGTGGAACATAGACGTTGATTACTGGCCAGTTGTATGGCAGACTGAGGTCTGGTTTATAATTTATAAGGGCTTCCGATGACTTACTTATTTGCTTTGAAACTTGAATGTTCAGGAGAATTTGCCTCTGTGTACGAAACATGAGCTGTAATTCTACAGACTCAGCTGCAGACACTGGAGGGGTTTAAGTAATCTCATGAAATTACTCTGTTCCTGCACTATCAGTAAATGGTAGGAAGTGTTAAAATAGGGTATGTAGAGGTAATCTAATTTAATACAGTATCTTTAGTGTATCTTTTCTGATTTAGTCAGCAGTGTATTAAAATGAAATACAGGTCTTAATTGGATTTTTTCCATGCAGACCTCAGGCTCTGCTCTTTTAGTATGAAAATATGCTGTTAATTGAGATAATCTTTAGATACTTGATGCTTTAAGCTCAGACTCCGTTTACACATAAGTCTTAAATCTATTCTAAGTTTAAGCCCTTAAATAGAACCAGTTGGATTTTTTTTCTTTTAACTTTTAAATAATTCTGAATCCTGCTG